>NC_092275.1:20646489-20688989 GCF_036320965.1 Panulirus ornatus
CTTGTGTCTCCCCTGATGATGTGATTATTACACGAAAGTGCACTTGGGAACTTTTCGTGTTTCATTTTCCCCGTGGACTCATAGGAATATATATATAGATAGATAGATAGATAGGTAGATAGATAGACAGATAGATAGATAGATAGATAAATAGACAAATAAATAGATGTGTGAGAGCATGTGTATATCTACTTTCTGCACAGACAGAAATCTTTTCTCTTTTCTTGATCGTGTTTACAGTGCACTCTTAGTTGCCCTTTGCACTGCCTGAGGACCCCAGACGCACTCCCTTATAATTCATATTTCCGTATCTAATCCTTAGTTCACTTGATGCTTGTAGAACGAACGATTATATATTACTCGTTAGGTGGGATCCCCATTCTATGGCACTCTCGATCATGGATTCACTTTTGTTTCTGTGCTGTTGAGGCAGTGCAAAATGTATTTTGTACACTGGATGCATAAGGCACGACGGAAGTTACTTAAAAGCTATGTGTGAGGGCACGTGCTTGATGATGGATAAAAGTGGAAATGTTTCTGCGTGTGGAGGACAAAAGTAATGCGAATCCTGGATCCATTTTTGTAAACCATTACTCCGGCTCAACCAACTCCCAGTGATAGTGTGGAGCTGTGTTTTGCCATGAAAGATGTCTGTGCACGTACAAGACTCTCATTGATATCCAGTCCAAGAGTAACACTGAGGCGGTTTACGATCAATATATATATATATATATATATATATATATATATATATATATATATATATATATATATATATATATATATATATTGATATTATAGATATTATAGATATTCATTGAAGATATTCACATATATCTTCAAGTATAAAGTATACGATCGTACTCAATGTTTTTGTAGGAGAAAAGTATTCGATTAATTGTCTTTTAATGAACTGGGACGAAAGATTAATATCATTCTTTCTTTGTGTGCTCTGGAGTGGCAGAAAGCAGCAGCACCGCGTACTTGCAAAGCTCTTTAAGCTCGTAACAAGTCCTTGTGACACCAGCATGAGCACGTATCTACTGAGATCATTCAGAACGTATGCTATATACCAAGGTACTTCAGTGCGAAGAACAGCACTGGGCCTACACAGAATGTAAAATGTTGTGACATTTCAGCCCTGAGACTTCACAAGCCATATGCTCTGAAAGAGGGCCCCATTTAACCTAGCATCAACACTGAAGTGAACAAAGCCAATGACGCGAAACATCCTGTCATACCTACATGAACAATACACCTGCTTGACGCTAATATTATGCCAGATCTTTGCAAAAGCCACGTCTAAACAGGTGCCGGTGACATCACTACATCAGCCATGGGGGTCACACACGACCTATAACAGACGGCTTTGGCACATGCATCAGCAATGTGGATGCAACATGCTTAAGTGATGGATCCATATCATACCACCACAAGTAGCAGTGAGGCCGCGAGGCACCTCCGCGAGGCACCTATGCCACATCATGTTTCAGCGATGTTATTATCACCAATGGCCCGGAACACTGCACACTATCCAGACGTATTAGATGTACTGTTGGCAAGTCAGTCTCCCTTTTCCTTAGCGACGAAAAATGTGGAGCGCTTGCTCAAACTGCAGTCACGCTTTTGATGTCATTAGTAGTGTTTGCACCATGAGTTTGTAAAGTTACTTCAAACTTATGTTCGGTGCGTGTCGCAGATTTCCCTCTGCGTTATTGGTGCTCTCGATTGCCAACACTGACCCGGCTGCACGTTAGATACAGACTTTGAATCATCAACTTTCTCTGAATTTTGCAGCTTTATTTTTTTTTTCTCGTTTCTTTACCTGGGAGTTAATGCAAGACTGGCGCTGCAGCGTGTATTGCCGGGGCTCACCAATGATCCATGTGGCACTGGTATACATATGTGCACATAAGACATAGAGCATTTGCTATGGCCAGTTTTATACTAGTGTTTACGTATGCCACATTGTCGAACTGTTTCTCTCCTTCTGTGGAGAACAGATGTAGATGGCTGCAATCATACTGCACCGATAGGAGTCCTGTTTCCCTGGCGTTGCCTCGCAGACGCGAAGGATGGTGATGCTGTTTCCTGTGGGGCGGGGTGCCGCCATGAATGGATGAAGGCAAGCAAGTATGAATATGTACATGTGTATTTCTGTATATGTCTGTGTATGTGTATGTATATGTATGTTTATGTTGATATGTATATGTATATTTATGTGTAAGTACGTGCATGTGCGTGTATTTATGAATCTGTGTATATGAGTGGATGGATCTTTCTTCATCTGTTTCCTGGCGCTACCTCGCTGACGCGGGAAACGACTATGAAGTATATGATTGGAGAAAATTTGTTTCCAACAAAAAATTTAGTTTCTTTTTTGCCAGATGAAGATTAGAGTGCAATATACGAACTCGTATAAGTTTTTTGTCTTCTTCATTTTGTAGATGTTGCTACAGAGAGTAAAGTATTAGAGGAAAGACAGATGCCTAAGCCTCTGTTTTGGTGTCATGAACGTCAGTTAACCATGTTAGCCGATCTCACATGCAGAGAAGCTCTCCCAACCTGTCAGATGTAGCTTCGTTGAGCACCGATCAATCCTGAAGGGAGAAAGACCAAAAGAAAAAGACCCACTTTACGTAGTTGCACAAGAACGATCCTCAACAAACGTCCATCAGGGTTACTTACCTTTAGCTTCAGCGCTCTTGAGTGAAGTGTAGAGTAGAAACAGCACCAGCAGCAGTTGATAAGCCCGGGTTGGTCTGGGACCGTGCCTCAAGCCAGGCAGCTGAAGGTATCCTTGTGGCAGCGGTGTTCTTGAGGTGGGTATAGTCGTCCCTGGACCAGGAGGTGAGTCCGGCACACACCGAAGTAAGCTGGGTAGTGATGCGGCGGAGGAGGAGGAGGTAGTACAGGAGGAGCCCCCTGTGTGGAGCGTGATCCCTCGTCCCGAACGTGTGTGTCGTCCTTGTGTGTTTCTCGTTGACGCTGTCGGTAGTGGACAGTCTCTTGACGCTGCCATCCCCACCGCACGTTCTAAGCCGCATTGTCTGCTGGGGGAGACACACACACACACACACACACACGCTACAAGGGTCTAGGGATGTGTTGGATTTCTCCGCTCGTCTTTAGCCTTACGATCCCCTCCTCTCTCTTTTCTTTTTTCTTTTCCAGTGTGTTCACCTTAACGTAAAGATAATAATCACAGATACTCACTATCACCTGAGTGTGGGATGGCTGTTATATAACCCACTAGGGAAAAGATAAGAACGCTATTTTTTTCCTTTGCTATAAACTGTCGAGGAATGTTCCTTCTCACACCTATGTGGTAGAGCTTATCAATGGCAGAGGACCGTAATTAACACACGCACTATCACTTCTTTAATCTCAACTGCCTTTGCCCCTTTACCCCGCTCTTCCCTTTCAACGCATTCCCTTTCCCACCTTATCTTCCTTTCTTGCAAACACACACACACACACACACACACACACACACACACAAACAAAACAGGATAAAAGGCTCTGGCAGGGGTAACTATGGTAGAGCAACCCAGCTGCTCGTTCTCAGGAACCACAACAACCGCCTCTTAACACACCAATACATTCGCCAAAGCAGATCCCTGGAGTTCCGTGCGCCTCCGCTGTCCATTGATCTTGCTCCTCCTGTGTTCTTCCAACGCTGTCTTTTGCTCTTCTGCCACACTGATTTCCACCATCTGTTTGTGGTAAGGTTTCTATAATCTTTGAGTGGTGATGTGGCAGTATATGTATCTGTTAGTCTGTGTTACAGTGCTCCTCCTATATGTAAAAGTTGCAGTACTTCCACTAGTTTATATCGAATTGATCCTGTCTGATGTATTTTTGCGGTATTCCCCTTATTCTCTCGGACTGTTCGTATTAGGCAGTGTTGCCGCATTCCCTTAGGAATATACACCACCTCTGGGAGTCATTTACTGTTCTCGAGTAATGCTTGTTTATTTCCTCCTCTTGTAACCTCTGCAGGATTTTTCCGATTCCCGTTTAGATGCAATCTTAAAGATCCCTCGTGTCTTCGTCCACAGTTTCGTAATAGTGGCTTGGTAAGCCGTTTTACCAACATATGGGTCTTGTGGGGGACATTAGATGCCTAAGTCATTCCTGTGAGTCCTCTTAGTGAAGGCTCTTGATGTACACGCATTACCAAAAGGTGTAAATAAACGAAGAAGAGAGTGAAGTGTTTTTTCATTTCATTCTTTGAATTTCGGACACTTTTCCTTCATATCCAGTGCCTCATGAGAACTCCAGTCTGATCCATTGGAACTCAAGTCTTAAGAAATCTTGTGGATATTGATGCAGCTCTCAGTATTCCCTGTCTTTGGCCAGATTATATTTCTTCCCTTCTTCTAGCTGGTCGTAGCATACTGAGGTAAGAGCTGGAGAACAATGAGTATGATAGATAAGTATGATAGATGTTGAGCTGTTTCTGTGTTGACAATGAAGTGATAATCGAATGATCGTTTGAAGTGGTCGTCGAAGTGGCACTGGAAACCATGGGTCTCGAGGTTGATTGAACGGGCACTGTGGTCATAAAGCAGTCGTTCGGGAACCGCTGTGGTCGTGGAGGTGTGGTTGTTGGTTAATTACGGGTGTCGGGATGGTAGTTACTAAGCCACGACTTCTGTCGTTAAGGTAGGCGCTGAGCTGCCACTGCTGTCGTGGAGTTAGTCACTGAACTCCCACCGTTGTCGTGGAGTTAGTCACTGGACTCCCACTGCTGTCGTGGAGTTAGTCACTGGACTCCCACTGTTGTCGTGGAGTTACTCACTGAACTCCCACCGTTGTCGTGGAGTTAGTCACTGGACTCCCACCGTTGTCGTGGAGTTAGTCACTGGACTCCCACTGTTGTCGTGGAGTTAGTCACTGAACTCCCACCGTTGTCGTGGAGTTAGTCACTGGACTCCCACTGCTGTCGTGGAGTTAGTCACTGAGCTGCCGTTGCTGCAGTTGAGCAACCATGAACATCGCGCTGATTGAGTTGGAAGAGCACTTCCTCAGCTGACGACCTGCGGAAGGCGAAAAACAGAAATCAGATACACAACAGAGTACAACTACGCTTACTTAAAGCACAGTAAAGTGATGATGCATTTTGTAGATATTTCCTGAATGGGCAGTGAAAATCGTACACATAAAAGTAAGTTGTGGAATCATAATATCATTACATGAATGAGATTATGGTGTATATATTTTATTTGTTGACCTCCAGAAATCTTTTCATCCTGTAATGAGATGCAAATTATGAAAGTGCTTGTCAGAACTCAAATGCTGTAAAAAATGCTTTTAACATCGTTTTTTTTAAACAAATTTCTCGATTTATTTCATGTTATATCTTCTGGTTGCTTTATTCCCACATCTCTCGATGAACTGTTAACTGTCCACGTCACCGATTTGTGTACAAAACTTAAAGATTGTGGTCAGGTCGCCCCTCCACTCTTCTCCTTTTGAATGTGGGCAAATCTAAACCCCCAAAGCCCTTCCATGTGCCTCTGTTATTTCAATTCTGGTACCATGCCCTCCTTTGGACCCGATGTATTAGATCTTTGTGCTTTATCAAATGAGATGAGAAACATATTCTAGTTCTGACCTTCTATAGGATATTAAGAGCTTGCTTAAGATTTCCTAACCTATGTACGTGAAAGCTATTGTAAGACTTCCCAGCATACAGTTTTTCGCTTTAACTATTCTCCTAATCCTGAAGCTTGCTTCCAGCTAGATATTAATCATTTTGAGACCATCTCTCACTCTGGCCCAACCTTTGTGTGTGTGTGTGTGTGTGTGTGTGTGTGTGTGTGTGTGGGTGTGTGGATATATATCTGCACGATAGAAAATGGTTGGTCTATTAAACACACTGTTCACTTGGACTACCATCTTGTGTGACACGATAACACGATGATAAATGATTTAATGAGATTTTAACCGACATTACATAGCAAATCAATGTGTGTAGTCCTATAATTCATGGAAGATAGAATGCCGAAAAAATGAAGTTTCCCAAAAACAGATTCGAATCCTGGATGCATTCAGTCGATCCACAGTCAACCCAGCTGCTCACTCTCCCTTGGTCGATAAAGTTGGTACCTGAGTTAGGTAATGGTGTATATATATATATATATATATATATATATATATATATATATATATATATATATATATATATATATATGATTCGGGCATTCATCTACCAATACATTCTCAGCTAACGTAAAAAAAAAAGAATGTCTTATTGCTCCACGGTTTCGTAGCTTTTACACGGTGATCAAATAATTCACAACGACTCTTGACCCTCAAGCTGGCCTACTGACCCAGTCACTGCTCCCTGGATCTGACGTCAGGCTGAGCACTGCTGGTCCTTCCCTGCAGCCCTTCCACGGGTGGCAGACCTAAGTCCATAATCCTTGCTAACAGCCTTCCTCGCGCTGCCTTTCCGCTCCACCAAACCCAGCTTACCAGTCTACACCCTGGCCTTTGGGACGGTTTTATTTCTCTTTTGTTTAACGATGCAAAACCAGTCCTCAGTGGTATTAGATTTTTACGTTTTTTATAAATATAGGTGTTACGTTATGACCTATATATATATATATATATATATATATATATATATATATATATATATATATATATATATATATATATAAATATATTTCTATGAGTCCACGGGGGAAATGAAACACGATAAGTTCCCAAGTGCACTTTCGTGTAATGATCACATCATCAGGGTAGACACAAGAGAGAAATTTAAGTCAGTTGATATACATTATGAATATAGATTTTGAACAAGAAAAAGTCTTAAAAATAGAGTAAGGGAAAGCTAATGATGGAGTAACTATCACTTTTATATCTAAACGTTGCTCAGAAATCAAATAGAAAATAATATACGAGAGAAATTATCAGGGCATCAGTTCCACAAATCAGATGAATAGATTCACATTTCCCAAGTGTGAACACCTGAGTAAAGTGTAGCTAGTGATGGCATATTTTAAGTTCAACAAAGACCATGAAAAGCTGTGTGACGTAATGGAACATTAAGTAACACGGATTATAAATCCGAGTTACGTAATTGCGTCATTATTGACGATCTAATTCCTTTATAATGAACAGCGCTAGAAGACCATAGGGAAGTTGTAGAAGCATTCCAAGAATATGTAAGACATGAAACGTTTATCATTTGTCTATAACTTTTCCCAACCTGCCACAGCCCTGTCGTTACCTATAAACCTTCTTTTCCGTGGGTTCCTGCAACGTTAAGGCTGCACTACGCTCAGCAGCAGTGCATATCTTACTCTTTTACCTCTGGAACAATCTCTTCGATATGGTTGGATTATGTCGACACAGACATTCTCAAAGATTGATAGATGATGGGTGGAAGAAAAAGAAAGAATTGATTTAATCCCACTTCCATTAAAGTCGTATCATTTGATAGAAGGTTAATCAATGAACCCAGAATATTATCCAGGGAATCAAAGGACCTCAAAAAAGAAGAAAGGTCGCTTCAGTGCCATGGCAAATGTCATGGAACTGCCTGAAAGAGCACGACAACTATGTCAAACTACCCAGAACAATCAAAATATAACCCCTACAAACCCTTATTATAAAGGATCTGATCATTAATGTAAGATTTGGTCGAAGATGGAGTAAAACAGGGAAGTCTTTTGTCTCCATCATTGTTTGCCACGTATAAGGACTGATTAATCAGAGCAGTAACATGGGAGTTTGCCACGTATAAGGACTGATTAATCAGAGGAGTAACATGGGAGTTTGCCACGTATAAGGACTGATTAATCAGAGCAGTAACATGGGAGTTTGCCACGTATAAGGACTGATTAATCAGAGGAGTAACATGGGAGTTTGCCACGTATAAGGACTGATTAATCAGAGGAGTAACCTGGGACGATGATTCATCAATGTGAGGATTAGTTGACGTATGAGACGCATGCCATATTAAATTTTCAATTAAAAATCTGAAATTCACCGTTGATAGATGGTTGATAGATGCAGATGAGCTCTTAGATCAGCAGGATTTACGATAAACGAAGGAAGGTGGAAAATCTAATAGATAGTTCAGTCGAGAAAGAGATCAGTACAAAAGTGGGAGTCAAACGCTTTTACGAATTCAATTAGAAATCTATTATTTAGCAAGCTTAGTAAACCTGTAGAGGTAAGCTTGTAAACCCAACACCGAAAGAATACGTAATTCCAGTACGCTAAGCTGGGATGTCCCTTACCCCATTACCAAAGGACAAAAAATGTGCTAAGAGAGGTGAAGTGTTTGGTATTCAGTACCAGCCAGATGACAGCGTTCACATATGCTGCAGAGGTTTGGTTTCCGAGCCACGGGGAAAGGGGAATGTCCACAATAGCAGCAGCAGAGGTCAGTATCGCCAGGCTGATCCAGGCTGTAAAAGTAAAAGAGAGAGAGAGAGAGAGAGAGAGAGAGAGAGAGAGAGAGAGAGAGAGAGAGAGAGAGAGAGAGAGAGAGAAGGGGAAAGGAAAAGTTACCACTAGACTTAGAGCCAACACCTGTGGAAAAGTTCATCGAAGCAAAAGCTTCATATTGAGACATCGAGGTCATCCGGAGCAGAATTGTGGTGGTCGAAATATGATCGAAGTCTTTAGATGGAAACCAGAGAGGATGATGTAAGGCGATGGTGACACCAGCGTGATGTATGTCGATCACATGGGTTCTCATATTGCTTTTCATACGTTGGTCTTGGTGTTCTCACAGTATTGTAGATGGTCAGCGTTATTCTACCCTCACTGTTGATTCCTAGGACGTTCTCACTGATGACTGACCATCCACGAATCAGATTCAAGAGTTTGGAGACATACGGTCGTGCAAGTAGCGTTTGACACCCAAGGTGTTGGAGCTAGAGTGTGGCTACGGGTTGTGTCAAAGTCCCTCCTTAGGGAGGGTTTCCTCAGCTTATGAATTGCTATCATTGAGGAACCTTTCACCAGCATCTTCAAAACAACAGTTCTCTACGAGATCCTCTCTCATCTCTGCCACACCCACTGCCGCTACGTGGTGGGCTACATGTGTTAGCCACGAGGGCTGTCTTACCCACCACCTCATAGAGGCTATGGAGACGAACTCATGTCTTGAAATTTACTTTGGAACTAAAGTTCAACAACCACAAGTCCTTTTTCCCTGGGGGAGTTTGTGTCGGCGGCAGGTCGGTCAATAGATTGATTCCGTCCCAATATAATCTACCGACCTTGAACGCTGTCTTAATGTCCTTAGGCATATAAGATTAGCGTAATCAAAGCCTTCCTCCATCGAGAAGAGCTCATAAGATATCCAAATGGGACTCGTTTCACTCCCAACGCCTAAATCAGATTACCATACATAGTGAATTCGACGGCACAGAAGTACGTAAAGTAAACAAGCAGGTTCGCCTCTTCCTGGTCAAACAAATAGGCCGACAGGAACATCACATATGATCTATTACTGTAATCAGATGTTTTACAAAACAAAAGAAATGTTAGTCTGTTTGTAATCATCTATGACAAGTACACACATTCCAAACTTGTTATGTACGTTACAAGAACAACGATGAAGGAAGAATTCGTTTTTGCATCGAACCTCAAACGGAGCCAAAATTTCCTCCAGAGTTCGCACGTCAAGAGCTAGGATGGAAGTAATCTCCTGCAAGACACAACGCATGTGGGAGCCATCCTCACTAGTCGTGTCACTGTGCATCTCAACATAGTGCAACCAAAGTTGTTCCTGCAACTAATTTCCCTGCAACTGATTGTAGCGTGCCCTTGAAGTTACAGAGGCTCAGGAAAACAAGTGATCCTGTGTTATATGATTAGATGAATTATTTTGCACTTATTGGTAAACCTGTATGTATTGTGCACATATATGAATATACATAAACAAACTCCATTTAAAAGTTTACGAATTATTCTGCAAAAAGCCAGCAGTTCTGGTGAGAGGAAGGAGCCTCAGAACCATATAAATCCTTTGGTGGTGAGAGCATTATAATTCTCCCGAAATGGCTTTAGAATTAGCCCCAATGACTACAAGAATTTATTGCCATATATATAAAAGATTCCTTGGAAATATCTGCCTTCTCTCAGAATTATTGCTGACAGGATGTCTAGGCTCACCTTTAGTAAGTAAATGTGCCTTTAGTACATATTCCCTTGCAGTGGGGGAGGGGAAGGGGAATAGAAACATCCACTCACCCACCCCCAACAACATGCCACGCCATACCCACGCCCCTAGCAACGACCCTCCTCTTCAAACCTCACTTCCCCCACCCGAAACAACCCTATTCAAACGCCCACACCCAAAAAAAACCCCCTCTATCCTAAACATTTCACACACACACCACACATCACCCAAACCCAAGGTGACATCCTTGGAGTTCTCGTTTTATAGATAGATAGATAGATAGGTAGATAGATAGATACTGACATATATACGCAGCTCGTTTATGATATGTGTTTGTAAACCAAAAATGCCCATGAAAAATTACCCATTTTTTTATATACTAGAAATACCCATATTCGTGTACTGTACATCAGACTGAACATTAATCTGATACATTATCAAAGATGAGTCATACAATCTTCATTGCATATACTTTTTTGATATGATAGTACCACCAACATGGGAATTGTATTCATAAATACCCGAGGACATCTTTCTAAGACAGAGTCCTAGAGTTACCCAGGAACTCTTCCCGGAGCTCCTGTAGCTCCAGGTCTGCGCTACCTCCAGCTGCAGGAATCTGTTGGACTCCTTTGGAGCGCGAAGGTCTTCTGACGAGACTGTCCTCCCAGTGATACAGCCTTGCCAAAGGTGACTTTTCCCTCGCGGTGTAACCCCGTGCAGGTAGAGTCCGAAAACACACCCTGGAGAATACATATATGTGTTTATATATACGTGTGTGTGTGTGTGTGTGTGTGTGTGTGTGTGTGGAGGTTTGTCGTCCTTGGCCACCGACCCATCGAGAAATCCCTCCAGAAATAGTCGAGTAGTGGCCAGTGACAGCCGTGCCCTTTCATCCCCTTGCCCATGGCCCATGATTAATGCATTCGACGGTGCCCTCAAACTAAACCACCTGGAACTGCGGCCAACGGGAGCCGAGTGGTGGTGGTGCCTTCAGAATACGGCAAGCATTGCACGCTCAGGTAATCTCCAAGACCCCCCCCTCTCTTTTTTCCATCAAACGCTTGTAAATACTTGGATACATAAGACAGATGTGGAAAGGAGGGGCGAGATAGATTCAGAAAATCAGTGGTAAAATAAATGAAAGAAGAAAGAAAACGACGAAATATTACCTTTTAAACTGGGAGATGAAAACACTTAGATTTTCATACGTGTCGAGGCATTTGAGGAAAATCCAATCTATCTTAATCGCTTTACTGCAGCCTTGGATCTTTTCTTTTCCTTGCATATTAGATTTCAGTGCCTATTGTGACTTGGGCAGGGTGATGTGTTGGACGAAAAGAAATAATTCTGTACATTCGCTTGGGCTTATAGATACGAAAGCACCTTCTGACCAACTCGTATGAATTCTCAACTTGATGTACTGTTATGTGGACTTTCTTTTTTTTGGCTGATTTGAAAGCGTGTTATGTGAAATTAAGTTAGCGTTATAGTTTGCCTCCAAAGCCTTTACTGCAACGAAATTACCTTATTCAATCTCAGTAAGATTTTGCGTTTAACGAGTTAGTGAATCCATTATCAAATGACCCTTGTGACGGAGGTGGTAGGTAATATATTGAATCATTTATTGATGAAGGCTAAGGTGAAAATTGGAGGTGGGCCTTAGAAAAGAGAAAAATGACAACCATGTGAAAGAAATGATGGAAGTAAGAAAGCTTGGGAAAGGAATAGCCATTGCGCAGAGATAATGGGAAAGATTGAGCAAGGTAGTGGAAGTGGAAGTGGAAGGGTATCTAGCACCTTCATGCTGTGGTTGGCAGTGGGAGAGGAATAGGACGGTATTTAGTACCTTCATGCTGTGGTTGGCTAGAAGTAATGGGAGGGCATGTAAGAAGAGATTAAGAGGGTTGGAGAAAGAACTGCTCCTTGGGGAATTCCATGGTAGAGCTTGAGGGTTTTAGAAGTGAAACTGTTGTGAGCGACTTGAGCATGTCTGTGAAGTTGGCCAACCAATTTTTGTCATTGATGTGGAAGGTGATGTCAAGTATTATGTGTGTGTGTGTGTGTGTGTGTGTGTGTGTGTATTAATATACATTTTCTTTTTCATACTTGTCCGCTGTTTGCCGCGTTAGCGAGGAATTGCCAGGAGCAGACGAAGAAAGGCCGCACTCCCTCACATTCATTCTCCAGCTGTCATGTGTAATGCACCGTAACCACAGACCCCTATTCAAAACCAGGCTCCATAGGCCTTTACACGATTTAACCCGACTGCTTCACGTGCCCTGTATATATATATATATATATATATATATATATATATATATATATATATATATATATATATATATATAATATTTTTTTTTTTTTTTAATTTTCCAAAAGAGGGAACGGAGAAGGGGGCCAGGTGAGGATATTCCCTCAAGGGCCCAGTTCTCTGTTCTTAACGCTACCTCGCTAACGCGGGAAATGGCGAATAGTTTGAAAGAAAAGAAAAGAATATATAAACCAAAGCGAATAGAGAGATTTATATACGAGGCATATATTTTATAATCACTTAACTGTAACAAGAGAAGGAACATGCCTCATATATATATAATGAAAACTCTCAATTGTTCATTTGCATGTAGATCTCCGCCAATGGAAGTAAAGAAAGAAGTCTAAGACTTCTAAAGGAAACGAGATGAGGTCCAGAGTGGGAAAGACAACCAACAGTACGTCCCAAAAGAGAACAAGATTGCGGTAAAGTCACTTTTCCCCTCGTTAGCATACAAGACGGTCGGGTTCAGAGTTAAGGATAAGCAAAGGAAGGGAGAAGATTAGGAGAAAGTCACATTTCCCTTCGTTAGCATACAAGACGGTCGGGTTCAGAGTTACGGATTGGGAAAGGAAGGGAGAAATTTTTGTCTCATAAAACAGTGGAAGGTAAGAGCAGCTTCTGATGTGGTGTATATGCTGGAGGTCTATCCTCACCACGGCTGTGCTACGTGAGTACCCACCTCGCAAAGACGACAGAGAAAGAGGTCAGTGTACTTGTCATATTCTTCAGAGATGTTTCCACGAATTCTTCTCCGAGGTTGTTCATTGTAGTGACACTTAGGATGCCTATCGTCCTCTCCTTCTTCAGGATATATTCGTAACTACTACAGCAAGTGAGTTCCCCCTCCACTATGTAGTCCAGGACTGTGGTTGCAGTAATAACGCTCTGCTGTTTCAGAAACCACAGAAAACCCTGGACCACATTCTAAAAACTGGGCATTCACATAACCCACAAGCATTCCTGATCCAGAAACCAAGAATTTCCAGGATATTCAAGGAACAGAGTTTTCCAGGGATTTTACACAATTTCCCAGTACTTGGGCCGAGTCTGGAATAAAAGTTGACGGTAAGAAGTGGGAGAGGCACAAAGGAAAATCCTTGAGTTCTGAGTTAATAGAATCGATAGTTTCTTATTTTAATTCTTAGAACTCCTATACCGATACAGTAACTGCGATTGAGAAGCTATGGCGACCTACACACACACACACACACACACACACACACACACACACACACACACACACACACACATACATGGGGTCCCAAGAGTGTAAAACTCACTCCTCGTACAGTACAAATGAGTAATTACAAGAATCAATTACACGAGACAAGGTTGCACTAGTGTGAAACTCCCTCCCCATACACCTCAGTTGGGTAATTACCAGTAGGTGATTAGACGCACAGAGACGAGCCTACGTAATGCAGTGGTTAGCGTTGTGACCCAACGATCAAATGAGCCCGGATGGAAGTCATGGTCGCGATCAACCTCATCTATTCAATCTCCTTTTGGTACGAGTCGACAGCTGGCTTCGTGTAGAAAGCTAGGATGTGTAGATACGCATTCGTGCCCGTGTGTATGTATGATGGGGACTTTCTTTTTATCGGGTGAGGAACGAAATGCAACTCATTTTCTCATTGATGTTGGAGGCAATGCGGTGTGGGTAATGGAGGAGGACAAGCCCGCAGACACGGGGGAAATATTAGGAAATTTTCAGGGGGAAATGAAAAATATAATAGGGAACATTAAGGAAAGAAAATATGGTTAACATAAACCATAAAGTAGGAGGGGAAACTGCGGCAAAATTAGGAAATCTGGATTTCTAGATGAAATGTGTGTTTTCATTTTACCAGCTTACGCCTGAACACTCTGCAGGGTTTTTGGATTTTGTCTTTGAATTACTTGTGTGCCTTGCTGCTCTGACCACACTCATGTGCGAGTTTCGGAGAGCTACCACAATCTCAAACGCCCTCGAAATGAGCCCGTGGTCTGCTGCCGTTTGCATTCATAGGGATGATGTAGTTGTGTTGTGGATTTACGTTGATGAAAGACAGTATATCTATACAGGATGCGCTGCATATATCGATATGGGAATGATATCACATTTTCTTGGCATTTCACGCTTGCTTATTAAGGACGACTTAATGCGTTCCTTTTGCATAGTTATACAAAAAGCAGAGGACGACTTAAAGGAAAAAAAAACACACCCACGGCATTCGAAGCATGGATCTCCCCACGAACGAAATCATCTTACGGAAATGCACAATGATGATAGCAAGGGCTGGGGGCCATGTTCCCATGCACCATTTTCCATGAGAGGAGGAGACGGGCGGTTGTGAATTCGAGTACGTAGTGGCCGTGTGGAGAAATCCAACACGTCATGTAGATTATAGACTTAGTGATCTGTATAAACGAGAGGCAGGGAGTGCAATGTTTAACATGTTAAAGGCGTTCGTTTATGGCAGTAACACGAAAGCTCAATGAGGTATGAATAGGTATTCTTTACGTGTAGATTAAATGTATACAATATTTTTCTCCAACGTGCATTCGTGAATTTTGTCCAGTCGGTATATGAGAGAGAGAGGCATCAATGAGACATCAAAGAAAACGTTGAACTAGCCTTAACGCTAACCATTTTCTTTTAACGATAACTCACTCAACCCTCAACTCACTTATTTTTTTTCACTCTTCGCTGTAAAAAAAGAAAAAAAGAAACGAAATCCCAAAGAGGGATTGCTCAGCCCCACTCCACTGAGCAAGACCGCTTGGGGATAAGTCAGGTTGAATTCGAACCTCAACCACTTGGTCAGTTGTGCTCTCCTGCAGCCGACCTCGATCTTGCCTCTAACCTTTCCACACAAAACTGACCAGTAAACCAATTTTTTTTTTTACTTCTCTCTCTCTCTCGTCCTCCACCACCTCGTCCTCCACCTCCTCCTCGTCCTCTCCTCCTACTCGTCGTCCTCCTCCTCCTCCTCCTCCTCCTACTCGTCGTCGTCCACCTCCTCCTCGTCGTCGTCCTCCTCCTCCTCCTCCTACTCGTCGTCGTCCTCCTCCTCCTCCTACTCGTCGTCGTCCACCTCCTCCTCCTCCTACTCGTCGTCGTCCACCTCCTCCTACTCGTCGTCGTCCACCTCCTCCTCCTACTCGTCGTCGTCCTCCTCCTCCTCCTCCTACTCGTCGTCGTCCTCCTCCTCCTCCTACTCGTCGTCCTCCTCCTCCTCCTACTCGTCGTCGTCCTCCTCCTCCTCCTACTCGTCGTCGTCCGCCTCCTCCTCCTCCTACTCGTCCTCCTCCTCCTCCTACTCGTCGTCCTCCTCCTACTCGTCGTCGTCCTCCTCCTCCACCTCCTCGTCCTCCTCCTCCTACTCGTCCTCCTCCTCCTCCTCTGCTACAGAAGCAGCAGCAGCTTGTCAGGGACTTTTTCCCTGTGTTGCTCCGCTAGGATTGTTGTTGGCTCCAGCCTGCCTCCGACATCTGGCTTTTATCCCAAGTGTCTCTCCAAGCCCACCCTCCCACACGGCCTGGTTTTCTGGTATTCCCAGCTCTTTAAGGATTTTACAGCGGGATTTCCAGGTGGTCATGTATCTATTTGTGTAATATAATGGTTCTAGTTAGGTATTTAGACCCCCCTGAATTCTTTTAAGAGACTTGGGCCTTGAAGCGTATTGTGGCGAGGTGGTGCGTGTGACTCTGTGTTACGTGGAGAGAGATTTTTTTTTTTTTACGCTCGTGTTGGTTCGTCTCTTAACCTCGTATATGTGTAGCATGTCTTTACTCCTATGTGTACACACACACACACACACACACACACACACACACACACACACACACACTCATACACATACACACCAGCCTGAGCCAGGTGTGTGTGTGTGTGTCTGTCTGTCTGTCTGTGTTTACTTTTGTCTTTCCCTCTTTCAAAAGTAGCTTTTTAGATAGATGTATTGCATTCTCATCATTGTATTACATTCTGCATGAGGTAACCAAATTAATGCTAGTCTTTAGTACGGCATTTTTTTTAACATTTTTTTGGGGGGAGGGGGGAAATAATTATGCCTTTGTTGAAGGAACACTCATTGAAACCCTACCAACCCGAGCGTCATCTCGTATCATCCCGTATAATTTCTGTACTGAAGACAGCCCCCGTAGGCTCATATGGACGCAAGCGGGTTCCTCATACCATCCTCTCCTCCTGAATGAACACATAAGACATTACGTTGGTGCTACAGCTTTTGATGCAGCTCATTCGCAAACCTTTTGCATGCTTTATGTCTCCTGTGGTCACCTGATGCTTGTTGCATTGTCTCTATATTTTCTCTCTGCAGCCACACAAGTTGCTTTTGTGTACGTATGCGTGTGTGTGTGTGTGTGTGTGTGTGTGTGTGTGTGTGTGTGTGGGGCGGCTACCACAAGCACAGCAATTACTCAACTGTTCCTCCTTCCATGACAGATTGTCCTTCAAAGTCTCCGTCTGACTACAATGAATGCAGATTCTCTCTGATGTCTGAGCCTTGTTGTGAAGAGTACGCTTCATGCGCAGCTTTAGCTTTGTGTGTAGACACACAGACACAGCTGTGTTTTTTTTTTTTTCTTCTCATGTGACGCTTATGTCAATAGAGGAGACTCCCTGCTCAGATGAGCTACATAACCACCAGTGCTTTTGGTACTTTTGTGTACTTTATATATATATATATATATATATATATATATATATATATATATATATATATATATATATATATATATATATATATTGGAAAGGATCACAATTTTGCGCGTGATCAAGTACATTCTTAAGAGTCCACGGGGAAAATGAGACACGATAAGTTTCCAAGTGCACTTTCGTATAATAATCGCATCATCAGGGGAGACACAAGAGAGAAATATAACAATCAGTTGATATACAACAAAGAGACGTAGCTAGGACGCCATTTGGTAAACATGCGATTGTCCAAGACTGATGACGAGCGTATCATAAACTTATTATTTTACAAATTTTATCAACAGTAAAGTTATCCAATTTGTATAAACCATCACTAATATTAACATTATGATTCCTTGTGTAACAACAACAAAGTTATCTAATTTGTATAAACCATCACTAATATTAACATTATAATTCTTTGTGTATTTGATAATAGAAGATTCAATGATATTTCTCGCGGTAATAGAGAGTTAATAACTGAGATGGCATTACTCCAGTCAATACAATGATCATAGTTTTTAACGTGATTAAACAAGGCATTTGATTCTTGTCCCGTTCTTATACAATATCTATGTTGCTTAAGTCGAACAGAAAGATCCTTCCCAGTCTGCCCAACATAAAACTTATCACAATTTCTACATGACACTTTATAGATGCACCCAGGAGAATTTTCTGGTGAATTCCTGATTAAGGTATTCTTTATAGTATTATTGTTGCTGAAGGCAACATTTACATTTTCCCCGTGGACTCTTAAGAATATCCATGGGGATAGGGGAGAAAGAATATTTCCCACGTATTCCCTGCGTTTCGTAGAAGGCGACTAAATGGGGAGGGAGCAGGAGGCTGGAAATCCTCCCCTCTCTTTTTTTTTTCCAAAGGAAGAAACAGAGAAGGGGGCCAGGTGAGGATGTTCCCTCAAAGGCCCAGTCCTCATCCTCTGTTCTTAACGCAACCTCGCTAATGCGGGAAATGGCGATTAGAAAAAAAAATATATATATATATATATATATATATATATATAAGAAAAGAGAGAGAGACTCACTGAGAGAGAGTCAATCCGAGACATAGATGAACAGATAAATAGGTAAACAGATACATGGGTAGATAAACAGTATAGACAGGTGATCAGAAAATAAATGAGAGCTCACTCTGGCTGAATGGCATATTTCCTCACCAAGGTAAAGCGAACGTTCCACAATCACTTATAATGTCTGAGACCAAACAGATGCAATAGGTTGGTGATTCCCCCTGACATTTCACAGACGAATCACATTTAAAATGCTCCAGTGATATGTCCGGCGTTGTGTGCGTGAGTCTTTGTGGTGCAACGTGTGTGTGTGTGTGTGTGTGTGTGTGTGTGTGTGTGTGTGTCTGTGTGTGTGTGTTACCTCAGCCAAGGTCTACAGAAGTAAGGTCAGTTGGTTGAGGTGAGAGTGATGGGCCTCAGGTGTCGAATGACAAGTATGAACACAATGGTCAGATTCTCGCTTGCTTGCAGAGACGCCAAGCTTCCCATCCCACACTTGATCAAGATTCATATTTAGTCCAATAATTAAACGAGTTTTTTTTTTGTTTAGATTCTACCGTAGGCAAACCCGGTGATGAAATGCATATTGATGGTGATTTTCACAGGTAAAGAGCAGAGTGTACAGAATGAAGGATGATCATATCTTGTGGAGTATATCAGCGATGGATCACTTGTGGAATAATATTAATTGAGATATGTTCCCCTGGCGACATCAGCGAGGTGAGTGAGGGTCGTAGGGGGAAATGTAATTAGGGAACATCAAAGATCACATGACATAGGTTCTATACGTAGGTCTCATATTTTTACGTAGATTATTACTATAAAAAGATATTGGGTTACGTTACTCGTCTGTGAGTGCTTTTTGTATGCTCGAATATATATATATATATATATATATATATATATATATATATATATATATATATATATATATATATATTTTTTTTTTTTTTTTTTTTGCTTTGTCGCTGTCTCCCGCGTTTGCGAGGTAGCGCAAGGAAACAGACGAAAGAAATGGCCCAACCCACCCCCATACACATGCCTTGATTCAATCCACTGACAGCACGTCAACCCCGGTATACCACATCGCTCCAATTCACTCTATTCTTTGCCCTCCTTTCACCCTCCTGCATGTTCAGGCCCCGATCACACAAAATCTTTTTCACTCCATCTTTCCACCTCCAATTTGGTCTCCCTCTTCTCCTCGTTCCTCCACCTCCGACACATATATCCTCTTGGTCAATCTTTCCTCACTCATTCTCTCCATGTGCCCAAACCATTTCAAGACACCCTCTTCTGCTCTCTCAACCACGCTCTTTTTATTTCCACACATCTCTCTTACCCTTACGTTACTTACTCGATCAAACCACCTCACACCACACATTGTCCTCAAACATCTCATTTCCAGCACATCCATCCTCCTGCGCACAACTCTATCCATAGTCCACGCCTCGCAACCATACAACATTGTTGGAACCACTATTCCTTCAAACATACCCATTTTTGCTTTCCGAGATAATGTTCTCGACTTCCACACATTCTTCAAGGCTCCCAGAATTTTCGCCCCCTCCCCCACCCTATGATCCACTTCCGCTTCCATGGTTCCATCCGCTGCCAGATCCACTCCCAGATATCTAAAACACTTCACTTCCTCCAGTTTTCCTCCATTCAAACTCACCTCCCAATTGAATTGACCCTCAACCCTACTGTACCTAATAACCTTGCTCTTATTCACATTTACTCTTAACTTTCTTCTTTCACACACTTTACCAAACTCAGTCACCAGCTTCTGCAGTTTCTCACATGAATCAGCCACCAGCGCTGTATCATCAGCGAACAACAACTGACTCACTTCCCAAGCTCTCTCATCCCCAACAGACTTCATACTTGCCCCTCTTTCCAAAACTCTTGCATTCACCTCCCTAACAACCCCATCCATAAACAAATTAAACAACCATGGAGACATCACACACCCCTGCCGCAAACCTACATTCACTGAGAACCAATCACTTTCCTCTCTTCCTATATATATATATATATATTCACCTTCTTGTTCACAAAATAGTTTACGATACGCTCGTCGTCAGTCTTGGACAATCGCATGTTTACCGAATGGCGTCTTAGCTACGTCTCTTCGTCTCCCCTGATGATGTATTATTGTACGAAAGTGCACTTGGGAACTTATCGTCTTTCATCTTCCCCGTGGACTCATAGGAATATATATATATATATATATATATATATATATATATATATATATATATATATATATATATATATATATATATATATTCCCTGGGGATAGGGGATTAAGAATACTTCCCACGTATTCCCTGCGTGTCGTAGAAGGCGACTAAAAGGGGAGAGAGCGGGGGGCTGGAAATCCTCCCCTCTCTTTTTTTTTTTTTTTTTTTTCTTTTAATTTTCCAAAAGAAGGAGCAGGGGGCCAGGTGAGGATATTCCAAAAAAGGCCCAGTCCTCTGTTCTTAACGCTACCTCGCCAACGCGGGAAATGGCAAATAGTTTAAAAGAAGAAAAGAATATACATATATATATATATATATGTATATATATATATATATATATATATATATATATATATATACATGTGTGTGTGTGTGTGTGTGTGTGTGTGTGTTGCCGGCCTGTGCGAGTGCAAAGTCACCTTTGCCGAAGCTATAGAATTGGAAATACAACCTCGTCAATGGTTGCCATCTAATTGTAAAAGCGTCCATCATTTCTCTGACAGTGGCTGAACCTGTGCCCACTAGCGTCGAAGCTGGGGAGTATTAGATAGGCTATGGAGCCCACTCTACGACACGACTATTCGATTACAAGTAATTGAATCCTTTTCGCCTTATACCGTATACAGAATCAACAGGGGTCATCACTAATCATTCTCTTTAGTCAAGTTACCAAGAGAATCTCTTTGCAACTCTTTTCTTCCTCAGTGGTCACCTTGTGGGGGGAATATTTAAGGAATATAACCCCACCTCCTAAAATGTAGCCAGTGAAAAGAGTTCAGAAATTTCGTTTCCTTCGGAGGCGAGCAGCGGTGAGGCAAATGGTGGATAAGCTGCACCAGTGAGCCGCTAATATATCGGAGATATGAGTCAACATGACCCACCCACCCCCAAGGTTAACCTGGGATGGAATCAAAACGAGGTAAGGTCAATACTGTGAGGTCAACATTCGGTGGGTGTGGGAGGGGAGGGGGTGTCGTTTGAACATGGGGATGGATCAACATGGGAGCATTTTGAATATTAAGGATAGAGATAACAGGAAGGTCGGTATTATTTAAGGTCAGTAAGTGATAAAGGTCAGTATTGTCTAAGGTCAATTAAGGATAAAGGTCAGTATTGTTTAAATTCAATATGGGTTAAAGGTCAGTATTGTTTTGAATCAATAAGTCCCTTTTACAATATGTCATGTATGGAGAACATCAGTTCCACTCGTCACATTCCGCTTTTCTTTTGCATGAAGCACCATTCCCTCACCAGCCTTATGTTGGCGATCTTAACTGAACACATTCTATCCTTATGGCTACCTGTGCAAAAAAAGAAGGAGTGATCCTTTTTTTAGGTCTTTGCTATGTCTTCGATGTCGGGTATACTTCTAACCGAGTAGATGGTGTTCGTTCTCCATATTTAAGGTCGCACCTCTGGCTCTAGCGTTAGGAAACGTCAGCCCTACGACTGGAAGGGTCATGGTGAATGTTTAACAAGTCTCTGAGATCAGACCTCAATTTTCAGGTTCCCTTGAGATTACACTTGATCCCTCTGGCGGAGGCTCGCCTTTCCACTTTGACAGCTAACTTTCTGGGTTGATATGATCCTCTCTTCCCTTGTTCTTGGGAAATCTGCGGTGGATTATCTTCGTCTCGTGTCCGACTGAATTATCACAAATCCCCGTTCAAATGCAGGCCATCATCTGTGGCATACAAGATCCTTACAATTGCTATAATCTGTCCTACAAATCTATGCTGTCAGTCTCCTGGGGACTATATGTGTCCTTTACATTTCTTGAAACCACGGATCCTACATCATACTTCGAAAGTAACCCACTACCGCAATTATCTCGTGGTTCTCCTTCGAATTCCTAGAAAATGTCGTGTAGTATCCTTGGATGTCCTTTGATCAACCCTGAACCACATTGTTTGTCCAAACGGGGAAAACAACCACACCCTCTATCGCAGTGACCTTAATTAGGTCCTGTGCCTTATTTGATCAGTCTTTCAGCCAAGCCCCTTTGTTGACAGAGCCTCCTCTTATTTGTGTTCACAGTACAATACTCTGCGTCTCTATATGTAAGTAAAGGATCGCTAGAGTGAGTGAGGACAACTTCCTTTTCCATTGCATTTCCCAAAACCTTAAACCAATTGTTGAGCTTCTCTCACCATCTATACCATTTCTGACCACTTACAAATCATCACTAGTTTCTAACGTCGCCTCTACCCTGGCTAATCTAGGCTCTTGAGTTACCTTATTCAATAAGTAACATTCTTGCCCCTTTTCCACTAAATTCAGGACCAGAGTAACTTGCGAATCCCGACCAGACTTCAAACATCCTCAGTCTACCGGCAAAGACTCACTATAGGCACCTATATCTTCTAAGGACGTACGGTGTAAACCACACAAGAAATAACTGGATTTTTTTCATCTTCGTCTCAGGTGAAGATATCTTCTGCATATTCCCAGTTACACTGTAGGCAAGCAAAGTTAGCGACGTAAGACAGCTCGGTCATCTGTCTTGACCCTCACTGGCTCTGAGAGCGTCCGTGCTCGAGGGAATGTCAGGGGAGAAGTGGGTTCAACTCATGGAAAAAGATCGATTGAGGTCGAGATGAGGTTAGCCGGAGGTGGTGTACATTAGAGCGAATCAACACCACGACCACTAACATGACTGGCACATCCATTGATATTCAAATGACTTAATCGTATCTGCAATTTACACCTGTGTACATCACACAGTACAGTGAGTACTCGTTGAGCTGTTAGAAATGAAAAGCGACAGTCGTTCTAAAAGTTTTGGCCCTCAGCAAATATCATCTTTTCAGTTTTGTTCCAAGTATATAATTTCACCCCGTCAGTTATCAGTACGTTAAAGTTTGATGAGACGCCTTCTTCATGTCTTCTAGCTCATTCGAGGAGGTGTAGACGCCCCCTGACGACAGAGAGAGAGAGAGAGAGAGAGAGAGAGAGAGAGAGAGAGAGAGAGAGAGAGAGAGAGGAAAATTCTAAAGGACGTCGTATTAGATATCAAACTTAAGAGGGAGTGAGAAAGAGGAAATAAGCTGTAAGGAAGAATTTGTCACTTCGTAAAGATGCAGTGTTAAGTCCTAGACTCTCTCTCCCATTAAGTTTTGAGTACCCATACTATAGACTACAGTGTCAGGTGTGAGCCGCTTTTGTTTCCAGCAGGGCCTTATATATATATATATCCACTCCTCCTAACTCTCTCTCGTATTCCTTATTACGTCTCATACATTCGACATTAGACCTCATTCTTATCTCCGTTCGTCTCCTCTCGTTGGAAGGGCTGTTTCTCATTATCTGATTCCCAGGTTTCGTATACTCCTCCCCCCTCACAGTCATCCATCGCTCTCAATCCTTCCCTAATTTTTTTTTTTTTTCGCATGTGCTACGACGATCGATTCCAGCAGCAGCGGCTGCTTTATATAATCAATATTGTATAGCGGAGGAGGCCGAGAGGCTACGGTGAATACTTCATACCGAGCTCCTCACTGCCCCCAGGTGTGACAGACAGCTTTAGCTCCTGTTCTTAGGGGTATATCGACCGAACGCGGCCCCTCCCCCCAGAGACTCGGCCGCTGAAGCTAGCCATATACACAACGCTTGATAATTTGCTTTCCTCAATTACAGAAGGATAGGAATAGTATGCACACACACACACACACACACACACACACACACACACACACACACACACACACACACACACTTCATCGCCGTTTCCCACGTTTGCGAGGTAGCGCTAGGAAACAGATATGGAAACGCCACGCCCGTTCATTTCCATTATCCAGCTGTCATGCGCAGTGCTTCGAAACCACAGCTTCCTATCCACAACCGTAATACAAAGCAATCTGTAACGTTATGACGATCAGAATGATATGTAAGGCAATTTGGGAAGTCATAACATGGGGGGAAAAAAAAGAAGCAAATATTATCCTTTGTCAAAAAAATTACTAGATTGACTTCGTAATGTAGCACAGGTAGCCTGAACCCTTACCTGGGCGGGAGAGAGTCTTGCCCCTCCCATTGCCTCTCGCAGACTATTGGAAAAACGATTCTACAACATAAATCAATGTATCAGGAAGACCAATACTTAGTGACAGGGAAGACAAAAAGAAGATAATAAGGAAAGAAATTTATGGCAAGATGTCAGGTTCTGAGAACATAGATTTCCAATTCTTTTTCAAGAACTTGAGAACGTAGGTAGTCGAATGTGTGTTCTGTTGCAGAATGGGTTGGTTCTTAGTCTGGTCCTAGACGCATGAAGGTTATGTTTTATTATCGCATGCATTCATCACTTCAGAATCTGCTATGGAGTAGAGCTCTCTGAAAATAAAACAGAGGTGAAACTGAGGCTTAAAAAAAAAGAAATCGCTTTTTTTTCACTGTCATAAAAGCTTGGTGTCCACATCACGTCCTCAGGGTGACTGTGGTCCGTGCTTTATGCTTGTGTGGTAAGCACGATCGACGGCTCGCACGGGTCGAACGTGTTGTGGGGGGACTTCGTCCGTGTGGTACAGTAGTTTGTCATTCCCCCGAGGCAAATAGCTTAGTATCTCTCAAAGAATTAGATGGCTATCTTGACTGAGAATTTGATCGTCGTAATAGCACTTCAAGACGAGAGAATTGGAACCAACATCACGGCTGATGGGAGGGAATGGTTGAAGAGAGGTGACAGCAAGAGAGCTGATAAGGTATGTGAGGAGAACTGTTTCTTCTCTGAGCTGTTATACTTGTCGCACTTACATGACGCCCTGAGCTTCTTAGATCTAGATGGTGTCATGTGTTTGATAAAGAGTTTCAAGGATAGAGTGGAAGAGACAGTCATGTGTAACTTCTTTCCTAAGTGGTACGGTTGAATTACAGTTATGAGATTTGTTAGTATCAAATGAACGACATTTGAAATGTGATGTGGATATAGATTGCATTTTTTTGTGCTCCCGGCCTCCCAGTTGTGAGGTGCCGCACAGGTCCAAATCTTGAGAGGATGTATGATCAGTGTGGAATGACGAAGGGAAATGATAGTGAAAACTGAAGTATGTAGAAAGAAAGCGTAGGCGTATGAACGAAAACGGTTAGAGGTTGAGGAAAAAAAATCATTTATGAAGATACGGTAAAAGGGTCGATGATATAACAGAGCCCTAATGAACACTACTGATGACTCTTGTTTTGACTGGGTAAGAGAGAGAGAGAGAAGTTACTCTATCAACTGCTACCGTGATAGTAGCATGAAGACACGCATGGAAAGGCAAAGAGAAATAAGAAAGCCAAAAAAGATGAAGAGCTTATGAAGGAGAGACCTGTGTCATAGCCTGGGTCAAGGGCTTTGGAGATGTTGAGGACCTTGAGAAAGTATCCATCAAGATCCCTTAGGGAGGGAGGAGGAGGAGAGGAGGAGGAGAAGGACCAGACGTGAGTCATAAGGAAAGACCAACAGTACACCTTGTAACGGAAAGAAAACTGCGTTGTTGATCTGAAAGAAGAAAATGGGATTCTTGGCGTTTTCGTCCACTGATAATTCATAAACCCTCGCCGAAAATGACTTCTTGTTACTCAAAGTATACTGTGATTTGATGGGTTGGGCTGCCCTGATAGTGACGATGATGTAGGTTGCTAGTGCTGTTGTGAGTGATCGTGATGTGTCTGCGTTTGTACAGCGTTTGATGATGATGGTGAGGATGTGACCAACAGTGTGTGGTTGTGATGTGTGATGCTGGGGAAGCCGGCGTGGAGGAGATTTTTGACGAGGCGCGTATGATCCGGGGCGAGGATGTGGTTATCGTCACTAACGTTGTGGTTGTGGTTGGCTGTGGTTATGGCGCTATGACCTCGGCCCGCCAGCAGGTAGTGATAAGAGCACAGAGGTGACCTGTCTAAGGATATGGGTGGAGATGGTGCGTCTGAGGTTAGGAGTGTGGACGGTGTGGGCTGGGGGGTTTTTCTCCCGATCATCTGACGTACCCATAGCGTCAATACTCCATGTGAGTCAGCCCAGGGAGGGTAGGAGCCGTGGCTACTGATTTTAATGAGACGGGAGATGTGTGTGTGTGGTGTGTGTGGTGTGTGTGGGTGTGTGTGTGTGTGTGTGTGTGTGTGTGTGTGTGTGTGTGGGTGTGGTATCTGCTTTAAAAGCTGTGGGGTACATGAATGGAAAAAAAATTATGCGTGAAGGAAATTTCAGTGGTGTGAGTGTGAGGAATATTATATATACGTGGGACGTGAAATTCTATGCATGATGTTTGGGAGAGGGGCAGATGGCAAGCAAGTAGTGCATTTTGAAATGATGAAGGCAAGCGGTGACAAGCAAAAAGTCTATATATCAAAACAGACGTGAGCTTATGAGACAAGCATATGAGAAATGATTGAAAAAGACAGACAGACAGACAGACGGAGTTAAACTGTCTGTCAAATCAGGATTCAAAAGAGTCTGGAGGACGTCATGTTCCCACAGTCAGTTCAAGGAGAGGTTACTGAAGGGAGGAAGACTCGTCAAAAAGGGGGAGGTCAGTTTTACCCAAAGTGAGGCCGATATTCTGCTTCTCTCCATGCCAACCACGGCGAGGTAAATAAACATTCAGAATCTTTTTTGTCGTGGGGGTTCGTACACAGATATTTGTTTACATTTCTCTTCACACGTTTGTTTACCTGTGTAGGTTTTGGGCCATAACTGTGTTTGTATCTTTTTGTCCGTGCTTGTATAAGTGTATGAACTGCAGTTTAAGTAAATTCCACCTATATTTTATGGGCCTTTGTATGTACCCTCGTCTCTTTTTTTTGTTTACGTACTTTTCGGTATATATATATATATATATATATATATATATATATATATATATATATATATATATATATATCTTTTCTTCTTTTAAACTATTCGCCATTTCCCGTGTTAGCGAGGTAGCGCTAAGAACAGAGGACTGGGCCTTTTTTGGAATATCCTCAACTGGCCCCCTCTGTTCCTTCTTTTGGAAAAAAAAAAAAAAAAAAAAATTCTTCTTTGTATTTCATCTGGGTTGTCGTGTCTTTAGTGCTACTGTTTCAATGTGTTGCTTGCTGGTGTTTCATA
Organism: Panulirus ornatus; assembly: GCF_036320965.1. NCBI lineage: Eukaryota > Metazoa > Arthropoda > Malacostraca > Decapoda > Palinuridae > Panulirus > Panulirus ornatus. The sequence goes on from NC_092275.1 coordinate 20,674,010, forward strand.
CAAGACACTATTATTTGCTGGTTATATTCTTTTTCCACCATGAAGTCTTGCAGTGTTGATTGGATTACGTGAAAGTATTGTTTCGTGCAGTGTTTCTCTACGACTTTGTGTTCTTGTTGGTGTTGCTTTTACGGGCGCCTCGCCATCAGACTTGCTTACCTCCTGCAGATGATGTAATATTGAGATCCTCGCTGAAGGCGACAGTCAGTCTCCCTTTGGGGTGAAGCCTCGTCTAGACAAGACAATAGCCTGACTAAAGCCTTCTTCTAAGAATAAGCGGTCAAAGAACCCCAAGAAGACTCCATGTTAGAGCCTCTTCCACACATGTTCTTTCCGTATTTCTTCATTCTTCCTTCTCTCCTTCTCTCTTCCTCACTACCAGTCGTGTTCTTCCTCACCAGACCATGCCATCTTCTTGTAGATATTCCTCGATCCTTCGTTCACTGTTTTTTCTCTCATGTTACTTCTTTCTATCACCTATACTGTGTCTATTATCCTTTGATTCGTTAAACACACACACACACACACACACACACACACACACACACACACACACACACACACACACACACACACACACACACACACACACGCACACACACGCACACACACACACAACAAACAAGAGTAAGTGTGTAATATGAATCGTAGCTTTGAACGTAAAGGAAAAATAATTGCTACCAAATAGTAAAGGTTAACTGTCATTTAAAGAAACTAAGATCAAAAGCGCTCGAATCTTTAAGAGCCCTGAGTCCAATAACAGGAACGAATATTGGTGAAATAAAGCAATGAATCACCTACTAATGCCCCAGAATCTGTGAGTAAAGATTAACCTTGACAAAATGTTCCAATAAGCATTTTTCCTCAGAGATTCATACCTATTGTGAAATGAGTTGTAATCTATTGATTTCTACTTTGTAGTGATTCTTGTAATAACTACTCATTAACGCGCACGTAATGGTCATTATATATTCCAACAGTTGAAGCTCATGTCATTTAATAGCAGTACACATTCACCTCTTATAGCAAGTCTTATGGAAATCATAGAATTATTGATTTACAGTTTGCTTCCTTTACTCTCGTTGACGATGTGATTTTTGGAATAGTTTTTAGCCAATACCTTCGCGATGACCGAGGCGAATGAAAGAACACCCAAAAGAGCTTGAAGTAACGTGAAACACCTTCATCAACACAGTGTTGCATCACACACACTCAGCCAAGGGTGTTCTCCTTCTCATAAGGAGAGAGAGAGAGAGGTTGCTAAGAATTCTTTGATGCCACTTTACTTTTGTCTCCTTTGAAATAATAACCCTTCCCTTACCTTCCTGAGCCCCTAAGAGCTTCCACAAAAGCCTTTGTAGTGCCCTTCCTTCTTTGATATTTCCTTCTTGCCCTCCCTCGCACTTTCGTTACGCCACCGTCTGCGTTGAACGCCTCCTCGTTGTCTCTACCCGTAAAGTAAAACTTAACGTAGGGCTAAGCTCTCTTTGAATGAAGCTTTTTTTTTCTTCTTCTTCTTTCGTAACAGGTGCTACCAGGACTGGTGTTCCCACTCTTACACCGTTGTCTGTTCACTTTGTCATTCTCCAGTAGCCGAGAAGCCTCAGTTCCCCAACCTCTCCAAGATCGTCCAGTCTCCCAAGCATCACCACCCACACACCTTCCCTCTTACCCGTGGCCCCAGACCAGTTCGCCGAGAGCCGCAGAGGGAGCCTTAGTGGTGCCTCTTCGTGGCACACCTCGGGCGAAACAAAACTATTTTTATCTCTCTTCTTTTATCTTCTTCTTAGCTTCTTGTTGCTGGACGCAAGCGCGCCGCACACAAGCGTCTGAGAGTGAAGCAACTCCCCCCTCTTACAGACGTCGCCGAGCTCACCTGGGGGAGCGGTGAGCGAAGATTTATTATCTCCAACTTTGGTAAGCAGTCAATTAGCTTTAGAGGTGGAGGCTTGACTGAGTTTTCTTCGGCGAAAGTTCGTTAACATTTTTAAGCTGATCTTGGGGGATACACGGTCGGGACACACGGCAAACAAGCGCTTCTTCTCTGCCTCATAAGCCGATCAGCTCGCGGGCAGGATACACAAATTCGACCTGGATATGTACCTTACACTCATCCCAGAAGATAACGTAGGGGCTGGCGCCCTTGATAGACCCACTGATGCCGTCGAAGGCGTAAGGGACGAGCAAAATGATGATGGAGGTCGAAAGTAGACTCGGGCTGGGAGGAGTTCGTCTGACTGCGTAGATTGGCTGAGTGATAGTTACAGGAGTGGGAAAGTTGTGACGTTGCTAGGGAAACGTCACACCTCATCCGTATCTCAGGTGAGGATTATGCCTGTGTATACTACAGGACATCAACATGTTGGTCCTCGGTCGTGCGTGCGAGTGTACGTGGCGTCGTCTAATTATACAAAGTATGGTACTAGCGACCTACGACCGCCAGAGCACTTATCAGCACAGCCTTACCACCATAACCCAATAAAGTAACTTACTATCACCCACACAGAAGTCACAGCTCAAGGGACGTACACATTGCTACCGCCACTTACTTCATTACCAGTACCCTCATGACGCTTCTACCACGATCACCGCTAATACTCCAACTTATGAAACACCTAAACAGTACTTCCCCATCACCTACACACCAACACGTACACGCCACAGTTTACACACACACACACACACACACATCACCTTATTACCTACTCAGCATCAGCACGTACATTCCACTGCCTCCATACCATCACTGATGCATTGCCAGCCACACACCGCCAAGTTCACGCACCACCTAAGTACAACCACCTTCACACTGCCACCTACGCGCCGCCACCAACACACGACCCTGACCCAGAAACACACAGCCAATAAAAGATAGATCTAATTAGTAATTACCTCCGACATTAATTTTTTCCACGACTACAATGTGTTCGGTCCCAGTTTTTCCCCCACCCACAAGCAACACTTTTCTTGAAAAGTTCTTGTTACATTCGTTTTCAGGGTCCGCTTTTCATAGGATCCCTCTTAACAACGCTCATCCTATATTATCCCTTGAATTCATATCAGAATCTTTCCCAATAAATCTGACAGCTCAGCCGGAATTTCTTTATTTCCATCTGCGAGCGCAGCCAGAATTTCTTGTTTCATTATGTTTCATTACCGTTGATCAGGATTGATTATATGAAAAGTGTTACCCTCAGCATTATACAAAAGAATTTTCCTCCAGACTGATTATATACGCAAAAGCGTTGGTCTCAGGATTGATCAATCGAAAATGTTGTCGTCAGGATTGATTATTACAAAATTGTTGACCTCAGGATTGATAATACAAAAATGTTGTCCTCAGAAGTAATCATACTAAAAAGTTGTGCTCAGCATTGATTGCACAAAAGTATTGTCCTCAGCATTAATTAAAAAAGCGGGCTGTCCTACTAACTGCAAAAGGTGCAGAAGCACAATAGCCTTCCCCTAAGAACACCTACCTACCATAGGTGTAAGAACACAATAGCCTTTCCCAAGGACAACCAACCGCTGCAGAAGTAAGAACACCGTAGTTTTTCCCTTGGATCTCCTCCTGCTACAGGAGCAGGAACACAATAGGTTTTTCCCCCTGGAACACCCAACCTGCTGCAGGAGGAAGAACACAATTGGTCTCCATTGTGACCATCAACAGCAACAGGAGTTGGAAGGCAGCACACTGCATCCGCTTACCATCAGCTACCACAAGAGCAATGAGGAACACAGTGCCTCACTTCCCCTAGGGCCATTTAATATGCAACAGATGAATATGATTCGTCCTCATTTTTTGATCCATCACTAATGCAGCAGGTGCTGGAACACAGCACAGCACCGCACCCCTGAGGCCACACGCCTTTTAATTAAGAGGAGCGAAGGGCGCAAGACCCATGACCTGCAACGGAAGGGCAAGGGCGCGACACCTTGTCCTTGGGGATCATCAGCTGCAGCTGGGGAAGAAGGTTCACCACACACCTCTGCTCCTCTGACGCTGGCCCCATTAGATAAATCAAGAAGAGGATCAAAACCCACTTCCACTCAGCCGCTGGGCCCAGCCAGCATCTGCATAGCGACGTGGACGCAATACCGCTCCCAGACCCAACGATCAAGCAACTTTAAGTTGAGTTTCCTCACGTAGGAGAAAAAGGACGTCATTAATTGCTTTACTGAGGGGGGGACTTGGATAGTCTCAGCAAAGATTGGCAAGATTTTTGCTAGTGTGGTTTTCTTTTTCTTTTAACTATGTATAGCCGGATTGTAGACCGAATACGTTATTAACAGAGAAAGTAAGAGCGGTTAATAATGATCAGACCTTAATGGCTATAACGAAGAAAACATATTCTACATCAAGAATATATGATACTAAAGTGTAGTCCACTGATAAACAAGGCAAGACATTTTTCCTTCTCAAAATCATTATTGAATTTAAAGATCTCGTCTCTACGTATAGTCAGCAGTAACCAGATCTCTAACGCTGGCCATTACAAAAGACCAAATCATAGAAACAGTGAACAACTTGAGAAATTACATTGCACTAGCCTCGTGTAGTTGAAGCGCACGTAGATATAATGAGGAAAATTAGGATGATAAGACTAATTTCGAGGCTGTGGTTCGCTTAAAGCCACAAGACGATAGACCAAGGGGGTCTTCTTTATTCTTAGTGGGAGATACACTCATTTCACGTCCTTCATAAAGCTTTGTGTCCCTGATGATAAGGTTTGCCACGAAAGCGCTCGGGGTCTTCGCGTTTTATATTCCACGTGGCTATTCATCATATTAAGATTTGGGTTCATGGAGGTGTACTGATAATGGGAGGTCGTGTGGAGTGATCAGATTCCGTGAAACGTTGCTGCCCGCCTAACTTTCCCCTGGCAAGGATTTGCAAGTTCTCTCCACACTTCACCACCTGCTATAGTTAGTTAACTCCAAAGTCTCGCACACTACTGAGGGAGGCAACACTGTATATCATATTTAACCTTTAGTTTCGTCTCTCCCTCTCCAGTTTGTGTAAATTAGATGACTTTGTAAGTGAAATATGATGTATTTATATATCCCAGAACGTAGGTTAACCTGAGTTTGTAACTTGAGAGAGATGAGGTCGTTGAAAGTGACCTGTGCCCTAATCCCTTCATCTGTTTTCTTAATTCAGTTGCCGGCACCGTCCAGTGGCGGCTGGTATATTGTATTTTAGTTCTGTCTCTCTGTACTCAGTCCTGACGATGTAAATATGCGAAAGCGCTCACACTTCGTATTTTCCATTTTCTTGTGACTCAACCCACATCATATATATATGTATATATATATATATATATATATATATATATATATATATATATATATATATATATATATATATATATATATATATATACACACACACAAAACCGTCCGATCAACTCGTTAGAAGAAAAATGTAGTTTACATTTCAACCCAACGAGTGGAATGTGGCCGTAACATTTTACTGATGTTATGATCGCTGGAGGGAAATCGTATGTATAGGCTTACGGAGCAACAGTTGGGTAGATCGTTAGAGTGTATACATACATATATGTGGGAGTCCCTCGTCCAGTTATAGAGGCAACGTCAAAGGCTCAAGTCAGCCAGGCATATGGAGGAGGGAGAAAGATATGGTGCGTTGGAGGTTTAGTTGGAGTGGCTCTGAGAAACCGTAGCATGGATATCAAGAACTGGAGTGAGGGGAGGCCGAGGAATACTAGATATTCCTTGAGGGCATTTGTGTGGGTCGCGAGGGATTCATTACAGAGGACGGGTCAAAAGGACGCGAGAGTTTGAGGAAAGATCAGCATAGGCTCACTCAGTGAGGGAGACAGACGGATCAAGGGTGGAGCTTGTGTGGGCCAGAGAGGAGGCTACGGTGCAAAGATGAGAGGAATATTTGGGTTAGTAAGCCATCGCCGCCAAAGACCGATGAAAGGTAAGGCAGAGATCAACTAAGGGTAAGGTCTTGTGTTAGGTTCAGAGAGGCACAAGAAGAGGACACACACACACACACACAGGGATGGAATGATGCGATCGCACGAAGGTGAAAACTAAATTTTTTCTCAATACAAAAAAAGTATAACGTAAAGCAGTTCAGTTTGTCTCCACGAGACATCACTGCAGTCACTTTAAACTTTTAGATGATACAAAGAAGAGTGAAATTAAGGTGATTGGTAGTCAATGGAAAGCAAACAAAGTAATGTTATATTTTGACGGTATATTGACTCTCTCTCTCTCTCTCTCTCTCTCTCTCTCTCTCTCTCTCTCTCTCTCTCTCTCTCTCTCTCTCTCTCTCTCTCTCTCACTGTAAGTAGTAGGCAGCCAACAGCCGGGGTGGTATGCTACCTACACTACCCGCCAGGGTATCGGTAAGGTTAGGGTCGACTGCTCAGTGAGCCGGCACTTCAGTGACTATCAAGTTTCACTCCTTTGCCCAAAGTTGCCGTCACCACTTTGTGCCACACCCGCACGTGGGCTGCTGGCGTGCATTCCACAAGTATATAAAACCCCCTTCCATCTCCACACGTAACGCTTGGCAACACGTAACTCCCAAGATCCCTACCTTTGAATTTCTAAGGTAAAGAAAAAGAAAACTTATTCCAGTACATTTAGCTATAGAACTCTGCCTGGCACCTCGGGTGCCACTCTTGACGTCTGGAAGAAAAGATGAATTCATGGAAAGTCTCATTTCTTCAACATTACGGAGGCTAGTGGAAATTTACATGTGACCTTAAAAAGAATTTCAGCTACTCCCCTCCTCCCCTTTTCCCTCCCTCCTCTCCTCAAGTTTCTGACAAGCTGACAGGAACTCATTAGACCTACAGGACAAGGGTAGCCCCTCGAATATTTGAACAGTGATGACAATTGCTACTTATATTGTTTCCCCCTCCCTTTGCAGTCTTGGAGCATTGTGTCGCAAGGCCAGGCCTTAAGTCAACGATTAAAAGCTCTATGAGAAGCAGCGAGGCGATTGGAACTCTTATGTCTGTGTCTGCGCACTTGGCTGATTGAATTCCTTTCTTGGGAGCAAAGATATGAGATCAGCTCTTCCCATCGGTAACGAGTAACTGACTACAGCGGAGTTGATTACGCAATCAGAAGGTCATTTAGTTACCAATAATGTATCGTAGATCCAGGGATCACATATGCTTATAGTCACCAGAACGTAATAATTGATGTATTTCTTTCATCATCAGAACGAAATGGTTGAAGTATTTCTCTCACCCTCCTGTCTTTTGGTCATGATGAAACGGTAGGGCAAGGAGATGTGGTCTAAATAAGTGACAGTGCAGCTTTAGAGGTCAGTATTCACGACAGCATGATACCAGTAATTGAATCAAGTCATCAAGGTATCTCCTCCCTCATTACGTATATCAGACGGTGTTGCTCAAGTGATCAAGATAACTTATCGATGAATGTATTGTTGTCAGATCTACATCCCAAAGGCAGGACTCGTGACTCTGTAGTTCGTGATCCTCCTCGTCATTCACTGTCTCATCCCAACATAAGATTCCTCCCTCAGGTCCTCCGCCATGGTGACCCCCTGATCTTTTATGTCCCTTCCATTCTTCGTTGGCTCGAGCTGTTCGACTGTCCATCTCTTCGAGGAATTATCCACAGTCCATTTCTTCTTCATTGCCATGACGGTCTCTGTCGACTTTCTCCTTATATATATTTTTTTTTACCATGTATTGCTTTCAGAGTTTCTTAATTCGTATTTTTTCCCTTTCCGATTAATTTCCCGATGTCTTCTATCACAATTCGAACACTTGTCATCTCTCCTCATCGTTCAAAATATCGGGTCTGTATCGACCTACACTGCAGCTGGGTACTTCGTGGTATTCTTAACTTTAATGGTCAGGTTCTCTGTCAGCATTTTCCCTTTTCTGAGAACTCCTCCATCCCTCAAGACCTACATAGATCCTTGACTTGACTATTGCTTCCATCCATTATGACTGCGACACCCAGGTACCCGACTCTGACCACTGTTATGCTTTCTTGTCACCCGTCGTAAAGTCGCTAATGCCTCCTCGAGTGGACGTGGTCTTAGACTTAACACCTGCAGATGCTAAAGATGGTTGAAGAATGTAGGTTGATGTTGATGGCCTTAATGACCCTGGCGGTTGATGGGTTTGAAACCTACATAACCAACTAGATACTTGACTGCCACATCAGGTGTGTCTTCCTTATTCTCCTCTTCCTATACATCTTTCAGTGTGAGGTGCCCACCTCGTACATCAATACCTGCAGACCTGCTTCTTTCCTGGCTGCCATTCCCTGATCGTCAGTAAATCGTACGTTCTTCAGTCACTCTCCTCCGGACTCATCGCCATATCTCGCTTTAGTCGCATCTATTTATCCACTGGCTGATAGAATGATAGACTAATGAACACCCCCTGCTGAATCCTTGGTCTGGTCTGGTCTCTAGATCACCGAAATACCTTCTGACATAAGGAACACAACTTCCTGCTTCGTATACAACCAACTTAAGTATTATCTGCACGTCTAGATTAAGTATTATCGAACCTCAGTAAACCTCACTAAGGGCAGTCAGTCGAAAGCCTTTTCACGGTGTATGAAAAAAATAAAAGATAATTCTCTATCAAACTTAGATTAGCCTCCTTCAGAACAGCACCCTCATTACACTTATTGATTCCTTTGTCCCGTGTTGTCCTTGAATTCGAATTTCACTTCTTCCTCTTCCAAGCTGAAGGGTTAGGTTCTGATTCGATTCTCATGGTCAGCTAGGACTTTCGTCTGGTTGCTTAGCCGATGATTTCCACACACTCTCATATTAGGCTTCCTTTGTACAGGTATAATTCAGAGACTCTGTTCCACGACCATATTTTCATTTGTCTTGTCCTTAATAACCTTCGCAGGTATACCGTCCACATGTTCATTCGTCATACTCTCTATGGTCGTAGTTCCTGCTTTGATCTGCTTCTTTGGTTGATTTCCAAACTAGAGGTCCTGCTTGAAGGAACTTTACCACGGTGGGTCTAAATGAGTCGAACCAGATTTCGGATCAAGTCAGGGATCCTAACCATACGACTGACCCATCCAACCAGGTTCATCTTTCGTATCGCCATAACATGAAATATTCATTTCCAAAACAAACTAGTCTTGATTCAGTATACTTTAAACCAAAATTTGAAAAAGAAGCGAGTTTTGTATTAGTCTAGATTTATATTCTCATTAAAACTAGAATGAAGTAGACGTCACAAATACGTTTGTTGAGGCCCGTGTGTGTGTGTGTGTGTGTGTTACCTATCATAATATCCCAGCCAAAGACGAACGCAGATTAAGTACCCAAATCATCTCAGGCAAGAGAGGGAAACAAGTTGGTTGTTCATTCGTGACTGGAGCCTCGGTCGTCTACCATTTGTTCGTGTGAATCACGGTGGCTGTGGCTAATGCAAGTTTATGTTCTTGGCCGAGAGTGTGGCCCGAAGTGGGGTTCGTTCGGTGCTAATACAAAAAGGAGAAAAAGAGAGAGAGACATGGATATTTACGAGACAGCAGGTGCTTGGTCTCGCGCCATTATCGATGACCACTTGAAAGGGCCTTAAGCCCGAGATCGAAACAGATATAGGTGTATTTGGTGGTCGTGTATTCGCCCTCTCTCTCTCTCTCTCTCTCTCTCTCTCTCTCTCTCTCTCTCTCTCTCTCTCTCTCTCTCTCTCTCTCTCTCTCTGTAAAATTATCTGACCTCCCCGTGACAGCACTTGTAATACCCCCCCGGCAGTAAAGTTTACCGTCTTGTGGGTCGCCGGCTGGAAAAGGAAATATAAAGAGATTTTTTGGTGGGGGATTTTACCCCCAAAAAAACTTCTTCGGATGTTGGTTTATGTTTGGATGTCTGCGTTTGTACGTGCGAGGGATTGTACGTATTTGGCCACGACGCATCCACGGCCCGTCCGTCATGAGTATTCCAAATTTCTCCTCCTGGAAATCATTCGTGATAGAAGTAGGAGGAATTTTGTAATCCCAAGCCATTATGGTCTGCAATTTGCCACTCTGTATGTAACCTTCTTGGTTGGTTAACCGTGGATTATTAATATTATCATTATCATTATTGTTTTTATCATTATTGTTATTATTATTATCATTATTATTATTTTTATTATTATTATCATTATTATTATTATTATTATTATTATTATTATTATTATTATTATCATCATTATTATTATTACTAGCGTCTTCGGAACCGAGCCTAAACCACATCTGGAATCAGGTCAAAAGGGCTACCTTCTCCGCGCCACAACGCCACTACATCCTCACCGCTGATTTTTACATATTCACGACACCCTCACCTTCGCTGATTTTTACATATTCACTACATCCTCACCTTCGCTGATTTTACGTATTCACGACATCCTCACCTTCGCTGATTTTTACATATTCACGACATCCTCACCTACGCTGATTTTTACATATTCACGACACCCTCACCTTCGCTGATTTTACATATTCACGACATCCTCACCTTCGCTGATTTTACATATTCACGATACCCTCACCTTCACTGATTTTACATATTCACGACACCCTCACCTTCGCTGATTTTTACATATTCACGACACCCTCACCTTCGCTGATTTTACATATTCACGACACCCTCACCTTCGCTGATTTTACATATTCACGACATCCTCACCTTCGTTACACTGGCGTGATCCCCCTCCGCCACGGGAGGTACAGTGGAGAGAAGCTAGACAGCCACAGAATCTGGTGTGGCGTTAGAAACAACACCAGGAGACCTTTGGGCAACACTCTCTCCTCTCACGTAAATCACCAATGTGACGGGCCAGCCTTACTGTGTGACGGGGCTAGCAGTACTGTGTGACCGGGCGAGCAGTATTGTGTGACGGGGCTAGCCGCACTGTGTGACGGGGTTAGCCGCACTGTGTGACGGGCTAGCAGTACTGTGTGACGGGGCGAGCAGTGCTGTGTGACGGGCGAGCAGTGCTGTGTGACGGGGCTAGCAGTACTGTGTGACGGGGCTAGCAGTACTGTGTGACGGGGCTAGCCGCACTGTGTGACGGGCTAGCAGTACTGTGTGACGGGGCTAGCAGTAGTGTGTGATGGGGTAGCAGTACTGTGTGACGGGGTTAGCAGTACTGTGTGACGGGGTTAGCAGTACTGTGTGACGGGGCTAGCAGTACTGTGTGACGGGGCTAGCAGTACTGTGTGACGGGGTTAGCAGTACTGTGTGACGGTGCTAGCCGTACTGTGTGACGGGGGCTAGCAGTACTGTGTGACGGGGCTAGCAGTACTGTGTGACGGGGCTCGCAGTACTGTGTGACGGTAGCAGTACTGTGTGACGGGGCTAGCCGTACTGTGTGACGGGGTTAGCAGCACTGTGTGACGGGGTTAGCAGTACTGTGTGACGGGGTTAGCAGTACTGTGTGACGGGGCTAGCAGTACTGTGTGACGAATCCGGGAGGAGGGGGGCTATGCATTTTGTTCGTTACTGAAGGTGTTACGGGCCACTGAATGCCCAAATCAAAGCCATCTCATTATCGCTAACCTCTCTATATGTATCTGTATATTCACACATACGTGTATATAATGATCAAAATCCATCAGTCAGAGGTTATCTATTATCTTAGCAACACTTTTATCACCATTTACCAATAGATATCACAGTTATCCTCGAAATAACAACGGTAAACCGCTCTTTTGTTTACCAATGCGGTCGAGCGAAACTAGCGGAGCGATGGTCAAACTGCTAGTTTGCTGCAAGTGTGTGTATATCCACAACACAACGGGAGGCGGGTTTGACGTGGAACCACTCAGTGCTCCCCCTACCTTCCAAGAGGCAGGATGCACACGTGTAGTTTCTATGTGATTGTGTGATGCGTTTCGACTCTTAAGTGGAATTATGATTAATGATGATATAGTCGATATGTAACTTAATCTTTGCCATGGCTAGTGACTTGTGAATTGCCATGGCTAGTGACTTGTGAATTGCCATGGCTAGTGACTTGTGAACTGTATGTAGAAAATAGGCAAGACTTGAAAGTATAGGCGAGACTGGTGAAAGTTTGTGGAGACATTATGATAATACGGTTATAAACCGATAAACTGAGTCCGGTACAACTTTCCGAAATTATAAACTGAGTTTGTTGACTGGGATTAATTGGAAAATCCGTAGTGAAGTGATTAATTCCCCAAGCCTCGTGAATCGTGTGACTGATAGCTTCCACGGCTCTCCTACGTCTGGCAGGTGGCGAAAGGTAAGTCAGATAATTACTGTGTATCAACTTGTTTGATAATGCTTCTACCAATTATGTAGTTCGTGTGTATCAGCTTGTTTGATGATAATGCTTCCACCAATTATGTAGTTGGTGTGTATCAGCTTGTTTGATGATGATGCTTCTACCAATTATGTAGTTGGTATGTCGGTCGCTCTTTGAGCAATTATGGTTCGTCTGATTGTAGTTTACATGTTTATAAAAGGTTGGCGATCGTGTTTCCACATGTCGTTGCGCGTGTGTTGACACGTTCTGATTTGGGCGATCGTGGGTTCGACTGGTTATGAGTTGAAACTTTCTTATTTTGGCGATCGCGTGTTGACTGGTTAATGGTTATGAGTTGAAACTTTTTTATTTTGGCGATCGTATGTCGTCGACTGGTTATGAGTTGAAACTCTCTTATTTTGACGATCGCGTGTTGACTGGTTAATGGTTATGTGTTGAAACTTTTTTATTTTGGCGATCGCGTGTTGTGACTGGTTAATGGTTATGTGTTGAAACTTTTTTATTTTGGCGATCGCGTGTTGTGACTGGTTAATGGTTATGAGTTGAAACTTTTTTATTTTGGCGATCGCGTGGTGACTGGTTAATGGTTATGTGTTGAAACTTTTTTTATTGTGGTGATCGTATGTCGTCGACTGGTTATGAGTTGAAACTTTCTTATTTTGGCGATCGTATTTCGACTCGTCGTTGCATTTATTTTGAAACTTTCTCATTTTGGCGATCGTGTGTCGACTGGTTATTGGTTATGTTGAAACTTTTTTTTTTATAATTTGGCGATCGAGTTTCGATTGGCTATTGTTTATGTGTGAGCTTGGAAGGTGCTCGTGTTTCGATTTGTCTCATATTACAATTGACGATCAAAGGAGACTATACACATCGTCCATGGGAAACACTCAGTCGTTCTAATTACCCAGAAACCGGTTCAAGACGCAGCACACCCGGCATCCGGCAGGGTAACCGGTTCAAGACGCAACGCAATCGGCATCCGGCAGGGTAACCGGTTCAAGACGCAGCACAACCGGCATCCGGCAGGGTAACCGGTTCAAGACGCAACACAACCGGCATCCGGCAGGGTAACCAGTTCAAGACGCAGCACAACCGGCATCCGGCAGGGTAACCTAAACGCTACACGACCCTCGGTTAGTCCGGGTTGTTAAGCAGGTTGTTGTCGATCGTTACGTACGTAGCTCTAGATTATGACGTGTTACAGAATTTTATTGGAATCTCGTAAAGAAAAAGGAATTAATGTTACGTCATTCATAGCTGTTACTCACTCTGTAACGTAACGTAAAGTTTTGTTAAGTTATAGAAAAGTTTATTCACTATTGGCCAACGTAGCTCTAGATTATGTCGTGGTATAGAATTTTATTGGGATCTCGTAAAGAATATGGAATTAATGTTACGTCATTCATAGCTGTTACTCACTCTGTAACGTAACGTAAAGTTTTGTTAAGTTATAGAAAAGTATATTCACTATTGGCCAACGTAGCTCTAGATTATGACGTGGTTTAGAATTTTATTGGAATCTCGTAAAGAAAAAGGAATTAATGTTACATCATTCATAGCTGTTACTTACTCTGTAACGTAACGTAAAGTTTTGTAAAGTTATAGAAAAGTATATTCAGTACTCTTGGCCCATTGTGAGAGTGGAACGCGCGATCGATGACCACGAAGCAAAGGTTTTACATCGGTGATCTAACGAGACTAATGTGTAATTATGAATGTAATTAGTCCTCTCTAAACACAAGAGAATATTCCGTGATTGACTGGTCGACACAAAAACAAACCAGGGTCGGTGGGGAAATCATCAGGTCAAAAAAATGGCTTCTTTAAGTGTACCTACGTACAAAGATGGCTTCTTCAAGTGTACCAACACCAGTGGAGGTGTGAGTGAATGAAAGGAAGTTTAGGGATGAATGAACGTAGACTAAATGGAGGTGTGAGTGAATGAAAGGAAACTTAGGGATGAATGAACGTAGACTTAGTGGAGGTGTGAGTGAATGAAAGGAAACTTAGGGATGAATGAACGTAGACTAAATGGAGGTGTGAGTGAATGAAAGGAAACTTAGGGATGAATGAACGTAGACTAAATGGAGGTGTGAGTGAATGAAAGGAGATTTAGGGATGAATGAACGTAGACTAAATGGAGGTGTGAGTGAATGAAAGGAAATTTAGGGGTGAATGAACGTAGACTAAATGGAGGTGTGAGTGAATGAAAGGAGGTTTAGGGATGAGTGAACGTAGACTTAGTGGTATTATAGGAGATATGACTGAAGCGTTGTTCAATAGGAAGGGGTAGTAGTCGTCTTGCCAGTCCTCCCCCGTATAGAATGATAATGACTTGTGTGAGTTTCTCACTCATTTATTTATTAATGATAATGATCAAAGTGATCGTTTTTCCCCCAGAGTACTCAACCATAAGTGGGCTTTACGACATGACAAGTGGACATGTGATCTGCTTGCTATTTGAGGAACAAAATATAAAAAAAAATGCTGGATTTTTAATGAACACAATAGGATTATGTTGCTGGGAGAATTGATATTATTGGCATGTGAGTTATGCAAATCAAGACATACTTCGAATTTCATGAATAATGCGTAGAAACTGGGTAGGTGCAAAATGAAAAGATTATCCTTAATTAGTGGGCAACTGCCATACATTAGAGAGGAATTGGTATATTAGTAGGTGGTATATATAAGTATAT
>NC_092275.1:20698989-20776489 GCF_036320965.1 Panulirus ornatus
TTCTTATCACCTTGAAAGTGTCGCATCCAGTAGTACCCATGAAGGCACACTGAGTGCTGTGAAGTAGTTGTGGGTGAACTCATGGGCCAGCTCGCTATGTTTATGACCCTTCTTCCTCTTCTTACCTGGAATGTTGTCGAAGAGAAGCACTACAACTCTCCGAAAGTCTCCAACATGCAACAGGACGAAGCGAATACCAGTGTCCCGACTGTTCGACTATAATTTTATCATAGCCTCATTTTCTTTGCATACCTGCACATTCCTGAGCCCGTTTCTTCTAGAGCAGACAAGAGAGCCAGTATTTCAGTAATCTCCCTGGGTGTACCATCTTCAGATAAGGTCAGCTAATTTGCTGTTCTTTTGAAGACGAACATCACCAGTCTGGACTTCATCTCACTCGCTATTGCAGGGCTGCTCCATATTGAAGACTAAATCTGTCTTTGTTCTTGTTGTAGGTTAGGGGGAAGATTTTCACTCCAGCTTTCTTTGTGCTTTCGCCTTTTATGATAACCTTCTCAGCATATCCTCTCCTCTTTCGCTCCATTACCCTGACAGGTAACCAATAGCTTTGTAAGTGTCTGTAATGAAAACCACACCAGACGCTTGCTGTACCTCGTCAAAGAACTTGCATTTGGTTTGCTTGAAGTTGGCTGTTACTTCTGTCATGTAAATGAAAGCAGGCATTGTCCTCTTCAACCACCATTGTCATTGCTTGTGGATCTATCGTAGCGTCTTCCACGTCTTTTGTGCGGTAGTGGACACTTTTAGCTTCGTCTAATTTTTTTTTGCTAGGAACCCACCCGTAGTGCTAAGGCTGTATGGTACACGAGTGGATGGGAGAGGTCACACAAGCTGCTGCACATCTAGGTGCACATCATGGCCCTGGGATCGTAGTAACACCCAGGATGTCGCATATCCTTGTTGCCTGTAGTCGATGACTCTGTTCTTGGCCGCCGCGACTTTGACAGATTTAGTTGTGTCGATTGAACTTTACAGCTTTCTTAACGTACGAGGAACTTGCCCTTCTTCTGAAAGTTGTTTCTAACGAAGCTCTGAATTGGCGAACGTTCCAGTTGATTTTACGTCCATCACTCGATTTCATTCGGTGCTGTGGGGCTGCACATGGTACACCATAGACTCATTTCTCGCTCTGCGTTGCCAAGGGCTCGCTTGTTGGAGCTTTCGATGGCATCTTGCGTCCTCACCACCGACTTCTAGGTAGTCATTCAGAGCTTCTGAACTTCTGCCGTGCCAACATCCCGATGTTTGTCCCCATCATGACCTTCTAACATGTCGGCCATGTTGAGAGTAATGCATCATCCGGATACTGTGAACGCTCGTGTGTTGTCTTCACTCATCATTGGCGAGCACCATAATTGTTCACGACGCCTGATAGACCTGCTACGCTCCCACCTGCTTCAACCACGGAATTTCCCATGGCTTCATTGGAAGGTTCTCTTCTATGGTCGTGTCAACGGCAGTGCGGTATCTGGAGATGAATTATCTGGCGTTGCTGATCACGCCAACTCTCCCAAAATCTGGTGACAACCAGTTGACGATTGTCTTTTCACGTGAAATTACGCGATGAAGGCTAGATGGAACGTGAGATCCATCGCACAACATGGATATGGGAAGAGTGCCACCAGACAAGATATGCCCCTACCAGCACATCAGACTTTTGAACTACCAGGTCGGAGTCTGGTAGAGAACTAAGGAATCCAGGTACTCCAGAGCCGACCAGTGTTCATGGTTGAACAATGAGGTGTTAAGGTGTTGAGCCACTGTGGACAGATGGAGAGATTTTTTACCACAAGTACTGGTCGACAGACAAGACGAAACGATGAAACTGATCGACGAAAGTGAATCACGTTTCGTCCTTTCGACCCTCCATGAAATAACAGTCAGTGGCAGTTCAGATGATGGCTGAACATTGGTAAACTTTCCGACCATAACTTACGAACTCTTGAAACCATAACACATGCATTAAGTCAGTGATAGCGAATCACTGTTATTTGTATAGATCATTATGATACTTCCTGTGTGACTCGATTGACATGTTTTGTTGGGTTAAATAATCAGTTGTTGTGCACAAGACAGATGCTTCTATTTCTGTCCTTAGAATAGTTATTAACGGAAACATGAGCATGTCATGTGCATTCTTTTTAGTGATCTTTTTAATTAGTTGTTGATCATTATATCAGTCATCTTCATTGATGAATTTTTGTAATTATTAGAATATTGCCAGAATTCTGTTTGAGGTGAAGAATATTCATCTGAAATGATATTATACGACATTCAGTGAACACTGATAACCACTCAAATGATATACAACCAAATTTGACCAGTACGGTTATAACCAAAGGGCACACTATGACACACTCCCACTCGCTAAACCTGCGCGTGAAATTCGCTCAGATCATCAGGGTACCTACCACAGAATTTCATCCCAAGGTATTAGACGTTGCTATTTACTTTCTCATTTGGGATATTCTAAGGTACAAACGATACAAATGAAGCTGAGTATTACGGGGCTTTTGGGGTGTGTGTGCCCGCGGCAACCCAATGTAATTCCATGGACTGTAGGGGGTCCTGTCGCATGAAAAAGACTCGAAGTCTTGTAAGCCAAGCGTGTGCAATGAGTGGTCCCGATACATTACGGGAGAGACCTAGCGTGATCTAGACCACGACGGCTATGAACCCACATAGCCTGCAATAGGAGAGGAGGAGCCGCGCTACATCATCAACAAGCTCATCCGCCAGCAGACATACACACCCCTGGTCAAGTGAACAAATTAATGGTGAGCTGGGTGGGGGAGAGCCACTGCTGCACTGTTGGGCCATTGAGGGAGGCGTGTACAGGCAGGCGGTGGTACGTAGTTTGCCGAGTAGCGGAGGAAAGCTTGAAGGTGGTAGGGAGTGGTAGTTTGAAGCATCGCTGAGCTGTTGAGAGAGGGGAGGAGAGGCAGACGATGGTGCTGTGCTGTGCTGCTGAAGGAGGCCTGAAGGTGGTAGAAAGTAGCAACGTGCTGCATGGCCGATTTGTTGAGAGAAGCGAGTAGTGGCAGGCGATGGCACCATGCTGCACTGCTGAGTTCCTGAAGGATGCAGTGAGGAGATAGAAAGTGAAGATATGCTGCCTCTGAAAGCTGCTAAGGGAGGCTAGGATAAGGTAACTTTTGTGCTGTTCTACACCGTTGAAATGCTATGGGATGCGATCAAAGGCGAGGGGAGTACTAAGCTACAGTATTGAGACTCCGAAGGAGGCTGGGACGAGCTGACGCTAGCTCGTTGTCAAGCTGCTCTGCTGGAATGTTTAAGTTTGCTTTGGGAAAAGCTTACTGTGAGGTGCTGGTTGTAGAGATGAAACATGTATTGCTTTGGTGTTTCCTCCCGAGAGCTGGTTTTTGCTCGTGTGCCCACGCCACTAGCTGGACCAGGCAATACTCGACAAGGTGCTGCGTCACATGACTGCTGTTTGGCCATTGGCAACTATAGGGTGGGCCGTTTTGATAACTGTTTCTCTCCGCACACCTTGAAGCTTTGGAACTCTCTACCATCTTGTATCTTTCTCAAAAATAATGACCTAGCACATTTTGAAAAGACAGGTTTTTCACTTCCTTCAAAATTCGTAAGTAATTTACCTTGCCTCTAGTTTTTTTCCCTTTCATAATCCTTTCAGTATCTCAGTCAATACCCGGCCTTGATATGAACTTTAGTCCGTGGTTGGAGCCTCCAATATATAAAGAAATGTTTCGGGTCACTGAATTGCTTTATTAATTGTCTGTTGAGGGACAGGTGTACTGTCACTTAATTTCGTGTTGCACTGGCCAGTGTTTGGATGATAGTGTTTGATGAGGATATACAGGTCACAGATTAAATGTTATTGTGCTGGGATTTAGGTTCAAATGTTTGGAATTATCACTGCTACAACTGAATGTGGGATTGTGCCAGTATCTGCACAAATTCAGTGCTGTATTGTTGAAACCAAGATTTACTGTGATGGAGAGTGATTTTGGTTTTTTATACCATGACAATTGAAAGTAATTCCCCCCATCCCCATCTGTGCTCGTACTATAATTTAGCGAAAAGTATTTCTTACTGAAACTACATATCAAATGAGAAGAATAAGGGGAAGATAAAGAAGTAAAGAAAGACTTCTTATAACTTTTAAGTCGAGCCAACTAATGCCAGTAATCGTATTTGACACTTTTGTAGGATTTCATCAACCAACAGTCTCCACTATGGTAGTATTCTCTCTCTCTCTCTCTCTCTCTCTCTCTCTCTCTCTCTCTCTCTCTCTCTCTCTCTCTCTCTCTCTCTGACAGGTAGTATGCAGCCAGTGGGTTATATTGCCCGTACAATCCACTTGGGTGTAGGGAGGGTTAGTGACGTCTGCGTAGCGAGCCAGCACCTCAGCGGTTGCGAACCAACACTCTGTTAGTCCAGGCATCTAGTCTGTTCTGTTCCACCCACACGTGGTCTGTTCCATCTCTCTGTTCCACCCACACGTGGTCTGTTCCATCTTTCTGTTCCACCCACACGTGGTCTGTTCCATCTTTCTGTTCCACCCACACGTGGTCTGTTCCATCTGTTCTGTTCCACCCACACGTGGTCTGTTGCCTTTCAGTCCACAAATATAAAGTCTGTAAGTTGACATCACATAACTCACACGACTCGTTCTTTCAAACTCCATGTTCTCCTGAGGTGAGCACTACGCGTTTACCTTCTGACAAACACATTGTCGAAAGTACTCTCTCTCTCTCTCTCTCTCTCTCTCTCTCTCTCTCTCTCTCTCTCTCTCTCTCTCTCTCTCTCTCTCTCTCTCTCCTCCACATTTAAGCATCTGTCGATCCTGTTGAGTACATAGCGTGATCTCCCTTTCAAACGCAGAAGAAAAAGAGTCTGATACCAAAGCTGTGTTCGTCAGTCCGATTTTTTGTCCCCCTTAAATAGACCTCAACCCATAGAATGAGTCAGAATACCACAAGAGACCCTGTAGGTCATCGGTAATGTGAAAGGGAAAGATTTACCCAATTTCTTGAGCTGGAGACACGACAGTGTCTCCAGTAATTCCATACAGTCTCATTCTGGACCTTAATGCAAATCTGTATGATAGTGGAGTTTGAATAAAGTTTCTGAGATTTGTCAGCGTGAAGAATTATTCGATATAACTGAATACAATGATTTGACCAATTCAAATAGAGATCTTAGTTGATGAATAGAATTATTCCACTCTACTGCCACCTGCATTGTACATGGCTATATACTTTTGATTCATCTGGGACTGTTTTCAACCACGTGTCAAATATTCCTTTAAGTGCTTTTGTACAAATGGTTCTTCCGTTCTTGTTTTTTCTTATATACACATTTTCACATGGACCTCCATTTGACCGTTTTCTACGTGATTCACAGTATGGATACGTGTACTCAGTAGTCGAAGGTCTGGAAGACGATGAAGTGATCTTCACTCGTTTGTAAAGACTAGATGGCCCTAGTCTTTAGTATACGAGCCTCTTGACCCTCGTACAGTGTTTATTCATTGCTCGCCCTAGATTATATACACTGACAAGGATTATAGAGACCGTATGTTAATCTGACCCCACCATCTATGTAGTATTGATCTTACGCACATCTTCCACTGGCTCTGAGAGGGGCATTTGATTCCACAGATCGTCCTGAAGCCAGCCAGACTTTCGTGCTGATTCTCCGCCCAATCAGGGTATTGAAGGGCCAAACGGATCCAAGGGGAAAATTGGCGATAGACGCTGATAGCTTCGTTCGTTTAGCCGGACATCGCCAAAAAAACTTGTTTCAGTTTCCACCATATAACTCCGGTAGATATTTTTTTTGTTGTTGTTGTTGGGGTTGGGGTGGTGAAAGGGGACCACGAGATCCATGAGATCCCATAGCAATCCCTGAGTGAGCCTGCCATGTTCACCACGCCAATTGACAAACCATGACATAGCCCAGGCTCGCTCTCTCTCTCTCTCTCTCTCTCTCTCTCTCTCTCTCTCTCTCTCTCTCTCTCTCTCTCTCTCTCTCTCTCTCTCTCGGGAAATGGCGGATGAAAGAGCAAAGGGAGATGACAACGATGCCGTGGTAATGTCAGGAGGGGTGGTGTTCAGCATGGAGAGAGAGAGAGAGAGAGAGAGAGAGAGAGAGAGAGAGAGAGAGAGAGAGAGAGAGAGAGTATGTGTGTGTGTGTGTGTGTGTGTGTGTTAATCTGGTGAAGGAAGGGGGAGGCGATGGGTTTGGGGGAGGTTGCCCCCAACCACGCCTCCTGGGCTTATCCGCCAGAGGGTGTCGGTGTTCACGAGCCACGCCCTGGTCGGCGAAGGTGGTCCCTCCGGTTTGAATGGCAGATCCACGGGAAATATCCACGAAAATCCATTTACGTGGAGAGGACACCCCGCGCGGACGAGGCTGTAAATGTTGAGGGATTACGAGCCTGACTTAACTGAATTGATTTACAGAGTAAAACTCTCGTGAGCTCTGTAGATCTCGGTGCATCTTGGATATCATTCCGTGCGTTTATGGATTCTCCTCAGAGAGAGAGAGAGAGAGAGAGAGAGAGAGAGAGAGAGAGAGAGAGAGAGAGAGAGAGAGAGAAAACTTCTTTCCGTCTTCTGCGACGCGCAAGTAATTCATGGTCTAAGTTCCACAAATGTAGTCTGTTGCATGATGCACGATGCTGTGAATTTCTCCCTCATGAAATATGTAGGATTTAGCCGGGCTGCCAGTGAACGCATTGTTTCAGTGATTTGTCCGCCAGCACTTCCATTAGTTATTTATGTGCAGTGCCTGCGAGGGAGAGAGAGAGAGAGAGAGAGCTGCTGCATCCTGTGACATTTGAACAAGACGTCACCAGACTCTCACTGGCTGAACGAAAAAGCATCAGAATCTAAATCATTTTATGATCACGTATTATAACGCGCGACGCTCAAGGCGAAAGCTAAGGAGGAAGGACTGAATCCTACGTAATCCAGCTTATCCATGAGGGCTTCCTTCAGCCAGTTAACACAAGAGAATTGCCGTCAAGAATAAGGGAAAGAATATATAGTACTTGTTGGAGACATTTGATACCATGACATAGCATACAATACAGTCCTACTTCAACATTTTTGGCATTCAGTTCTATGCAACAGCATTAGACCCTCCCGCCTAAACTACTCTATAAGTAACATGAAACTTGATACAAAATGAGTTCAGCAACATCAAATGAAGGTTGCGAAAATCAGGTCAGATCGCAAGACCAGTCATATGGGTTAGGGTAAGGTGTGTGTGCCCGAGGTAATTCTATTTCAAGCGGCAAGGATGATGGGGTCTGGAACCCACTGCCCTTGCGAGGGTTCAATATTACGTGTGCAAGCAATGAATATAGAGTGTTCAGTCTTCCTTTTCAAGCTACAGTTTGACCTATATGATACTGGGGTGTTAGTCCAGTCCTTGGCTTGGTTTCCACTAAGAGCATAAGGAACGAAATCCTAGGGATCATGGCTGTACATAGCTGCTTTCTTGCGGTGTTTGTAAGGAATATCGTATATTCCAGGATTACCACTTAGGCTATTCTTTGGTATACTTTGATGAGATTTTTACCCGTGTTGTTGGCATTGTTAAGAATTATCTTGCTCCCTTGATCTATATATAAGAGGGAAAATATGATATGGCCTTTTCATGGCACATCAAGGTACTTCTGACCTCTATTTTCTCGATTACTGAGAGATGTTATATTATAGATTTCATTTTTCGTTGACTTAATGCTTTGCACAAAAGCATCTAACTTTTTGAGTTAGCATTTTACCTTAATATTATGAAAAGGCGCTCTAGCTAATCTCTCCCGTTTTCTGTAGGCACGGCGAGGATTTTGTCAGACGCACGATAACTAACCCCCCTTACACAGATAATGCTACTTCGTCCATATCCTCGGCAGGATAGAAATTACTGCATGCCGGTATGATATGTTTTGGGGAAAATGGCGAGGACAGTCGTAAGAACCACTGAACAATACTGTCAGTATTTCAAGGTATGGTAGTCAGGGAAGGAGGGAGTGGCGATCGTAAGGGAGTGAGTGGTGGTGGCGAGAGAGAGGACGTGGTGGCCAGGGTGATGGTGGTGGTGGTGTGAGGTTCTGGTAGCCAGTGAGGGCATGAGCGCCAGTGGTGGTGGTGATTGTGAATGTGGTAGATCTCAGTCGAAGCATAGAGACGAGCGCCCGGAGGGTTCATATCTACTAGTTTTCTCTTAGTGTGTACTGAGAAAAGAAAATGTTCCACGGGCAAATCGTACGTATACGTAACAGCAAGTCCTAAAAATTGGCCTTAGGGTAATTGTAAGGAAAAATATATATATATAGATATTCTCTCCTTGCTTTTGGTATATATATTGTCATCTTCATGCGTTGCCCGAGAAAATCATAATAACGTTACCTTTTGAAATCGCATCTCCTTGTAAAAAATGAATTCACATTCGACTTAAGAAAGTAATCCAAGAAGTGGGAGTTGTGTACAAGTTATATTTTTCACAACCATCGAATGCACTATAATCCGAAATCCGCCTTTTTCGTTACTCCTCCCGAATCCCTTTTCGTTTCTCACAAGGAGTGTGAACACCCCTCGTCATCACTACTAATTCTGAGGTTGCATGCGATGCTTTCATGTTTTCCCCCCCACATGACCTCATTGCCTGGATGCTCATGGACCTTACAGCCTTGGCTTTACGTCCTAGAGTTGATGAAGGTAATTTTGCTGTTATGAAGGAAAGATTCGCCGACGCAGCTTCATCACGACCGACGATGTTAATACCGAGGTCTTGCTAGGTATACATCCTCAACTGAGTTCGGGGAGGAGTGGATGATTTTCGAAGGGAATGAGCCGCAAGCGTTCATCCATGATGACAGATGACCAAAAGGCAATCGTAAGTCTCTCTCTCTCTCTCTCTCTCTCTCTCTCTCTCTCTCTCTCTCTCTCTCTCTCTCTCTCTCTCTCTCTCTCTCTCTCTCTCGATCCTGAAACAAATACGGTGTTAAAAGCTTGCACGGTTTGGGTCAAGGGAAAAGAAAAATGGTAAAATGAAAGTGAGTTGATGTTAGAATCATTGTTATAGTTGAAAGATCTGCTGAAAGAAAAGAACGGAATGCTTAAAATCTCAATTTATAAAACCACAAATGATCTGTGGGCATATGTGGCCTTCATTACAATGGTAATGGAATCAGCGCTCGGACTAATATTTAGGTATCTTTTGATTACTGAAATGAATACTGTTAACACAGCACTACGGTGCATAATCCACGGCAGGGACCTGGTCACAAAAGCTCAAATAGATGATTTTTGTGGGAGTGTGGTCTGCCCACAGAGTGATGCAAGGGGTGAAAGAGTGAGAATTTTCTCATTGGTTCTGCAGGCTTCTGCCACCACACCATACTGTAAACCTTGCTGAAGCTTCGAATGGAATATCTTCCTCATGGAAAGACATCAGCCATGAAGCTATTACCAAACTCCACGGTGTTCTGAGAGAACAAGGATCTCTCGAAATCTTGAAACCCCTTCAGGAAATAACGTTCTTCAGTGAATGAAAACTCCAGTATCGAACTTGAGGAACAAGATACCCATCCAGGTTCGAGATACGGGTTAATATGATATAAAAATATACATATATTCGTATGTTGCAATGTTTTATGAAATAATCTGTCGAATATCAACCCTCTTAATATATGTCGCTGTTAAAGAAATATTTATAATATCGATACCGAGGAAGTACTACGAATTTTCCTCTGATGTTATGTTAGGAAATAGAAGTTTGATTTTTGACTTGCCATCAGCTCAAGTATTTGACTATTAAAAAAATGGACTCAAAAATACACCAACCCGTTTATACTCACTCTCGATATGGCGAGCGCATTTCTTCTTTGCCATCGAATTCCACGAGAAAATGTCAGCTACGCTCTACAGAATAAGACGCAGGTGTACTATACTTCATTGTGTGAGAATAGGAAGGAAATCTCTCTTGGGGGGGCTTGACATCTACCAAGACTTGAATTCCCACCAGAATGTAACCATCTTACCATTTACGACACCTCGGAGCAATTTCCGAACCCACTCGTTCTCTCGTGAGTGAACTCGCTGAATATTTCCCTTTTAAGTGATACGAGGGCCATTACCTGGTATAAATTTGCTGGTAAATATTGCTACGCTGTTGCCACACGATGGGGTACATATGCAAATATGTTTCACAAAGCGTCCTTGCATTCCGACTGATATATATATATATATATATATATATATATATATATATATATATATATATATATATATTTTTTTTTTCTTTTTGCTTTGTCGCTGTCTCCCGCGTTTGCGAGGTAGCGCAAGGAAACAGACGAAAGAAATGGCCCAACCCACCCCCATACTCATGTATATACATACGTCCACACACGCAAATATACATACCTACACAGCTTTCCATGGTTTACCCCAGACGCTTCACATGCCCTGATTCAATCCACTGACAGCACGTCAACCCCGGTATACCACATCGATCCAATTCACTCTATTCCTTGCCCTCCTTTCACCCTCCTGCATGTTCAGGCCCCGATCACACAAAATCTTTTTCACTCCATCTTTCCACCTCCAATTTGGTCTCCCACTTCTCCTCGTTCCCTCCACCTCCGACACATATATCCTCTTGGTCAATCTTTCCTCACTCATTCTCTCCATGTGCCCAAACCATTTCAAAACACCCTCTTCTGCTCTCTCAACCACGCTCTTTTTATTTCCACACATCTCTCTTACCCTTACGTTACTTACTCGATCAAACCACCTCACACCACACATTGTCCTCAAGCATCTCATTTCCAGCACATCCATCCTCCTGCGCACAACTCTATCCATAGTCCACGCCTCGCAACCATACAACATTGTTGGAACCACTATTCCTTCAAACATACCCATTTTTGCTTTCCGAGATAATGTTCTCGACTTCCACACATTCTTCAAGGCTCCAAGAATTTTCGCCCCCTCCCCCACCCTATGATCCACTTCCGCTTCCATGGTTCCATCCGCTGCCAGATCCACTCCCAGATATCTAAAACACTTTACTTCCTCCAGTTTTTCTCCATTCAAACTTACCTCCCAATTGACTTGACCCTCAACCCTATTGTACCTAATTGCCTTGCTCTTATTCACATATGTATATATATATATATATATATATATATATATATATATATATATATATATATATATATATATATATATTTGCCATTTTCTGCGTTACCGAGGCAGCTTAAGAAACAGATGACTGATCCTTTGAGGGAAAAATTCTCAGTTGACCCCCTTCTCTGTTCCTTCTTTTGAAAAAGTAAAACAGGAAGGGAGGATTTCCATCATCCGCTCCCTCCCCTTTTAGTCGCCTTCTACGATACTCAGGGAATACATAGGCAGTATTCTTTCTCCCCTATCCCCAGGGATTATGTATATATATATATATATATATATATATATATATATATATATATATATATATATATATATATATCAAGTTTTTCATGTTTTTTTACGATTTTACGATAGGATTGTGTTGGGTATCCCATCGTTCCTTTAGACATTTATCTAATGGTTGCGGTTGTATGATTAAGAATTATGTACTTAGGCAGCTATAGGAATCTATAGGTAGGGAGACATATCTAGCGGAGTTCAGGAAAGACAGCTATCGGTAGATACGGTAGATATAGGCATCAAGACGTGTCTAGTAGAATGCAGGAGCAGTAGATTCACCACATTTCTCTCTCCTGTTGAGATGGTCGCCTCACAAAATCCACCACAGAATAAAACAGACACTAATCATACATCACCCCGTGGCATGATATTGTCGGTGGGTGGGATGACAATATATGTGCAGCTGTTGATGAAAAGTTTATTTTCTGACAATGTTGTGCCTTAGGAACAATGAGGGTGAGCATAATAAAGTGGGAGGGGAAGAGGAGGTGGAGGAGGATGGGAGGGTGGTGCTAGCTATTGTTCCACGCTACCACTGTCATCAATATTGTCACATCGTTTAATAGCTTCTCGTACACATTTAATTAATCGACAGAACGTTTCATGCACTCGCTTGGGCGGGCAGCGGCTCCCACCTCACGCGCGCCCCCTTTTGTTTCTAATTTAAAGCACAGCTCTCAGAGGGAAGGCGATGAAAGACACCCCAGGCATAAGGAAGATGGATCTAGGTACAGAGACTACGACCCAGGGAAGTTGGGAGTAGATGATGAAAAGCACAGATGAAAAAAGGCAGGGGTCTTTCTTCGTGGTGGTGGTGGGGTGTGTGTGTCTGTTGCATGCGCCTGTTATCACGCTGTTACCCTTATCAGTGTGGAAGATGTGTTCATGATGACGGGAACTCGAGGCCCGACACTAGGATCGAAGTGGGTGTCATATGCTCTACAAACACACTCGATAGTAACGGTGATCGCAACATTAGGTGTGTGTGTATATCAGTCACTGGGTGTCGCACTGGTATACTTGTATACTTACCTGGCAGGGTAGTAGTCTCTGTGTATCCTTTTTTTTTTTACGTATCTGTAAGGAACGGACCATCAACATATCCAGGACTAGTACTTACGTGTCTGTAGTGAACGGACCATCAACATATCCAGGACTAGTACTTACGTATCAGTAGAGAACGGACCATCAACATATCCAGAACTAGTACTTACGTATCAGTAGAGAACGGACCATCAACATATCCAGAACTAGTACTTACTAGTCTGTAGTGAACGGACCATCAGCATACCCAGAACTAGTACTTACTAGTCTGTAGTGAACGGACCATCAACATATCCAGAACTAGTACTTACGTATCAGTAGAGAACGGACCATCACCCTAACCAGTAGCATTAGCAAGAGGCAGGTCACGTACCATCATCGCCGTGTCAGAGATGCTCTAACCACCACCAACAGCTTAATAACCAATAAGGTCAGAGGCGTCACCAGCAACGGATGTGATATTCATTGACACCCTCCTCATCAGCAATGCCGTGACCACGGCCACCGTGGGCCACCTTTAAGAGGACCACAAGCCTCGGCCCGTCAACACGACATCAGTTGCAGCTTCCACCACACATCATCACCATCGCATGTCGCCTCTATTACCCTTAACAGTTGTATAGTGTATCGCGCTACCTGCATAGCGCCTCCTTTACCCCTAACAGTTGTATAGTGTATCGCGCTACCTGCATAGCGCCTCCATTGCCCCTAACAGTTGTATAGTGAGTACCGCGCTACCTGCATAGCGCCTCCTTTACCCCTAACAGTTGTATAGTGTATCGCGCTACCAGCATAGCGCCTCCATTACCCCTAACAGTTGTATAGTGAGTACCGCGCTACCTGCATAGCGCCTCCATTACCCCTAACAGTGGTATAGTGAGTACGCGCTACCAGCATAGCGCCTCCATTACCCCTAACAGTTGTATAGTGTACCGCGCTACCTGCATAGCGCCTCCTTTACCCCTAACAGTTGTATAGTGAGTATCGCGCTACCTACGTAGCGCCTCCTTTACCCCTAACAGTTGTATAGTGAGTACCGTACTACCTGCATAGCGCCTCCTTTACCCCTAACAGTTGTATAGTGAGTATCGCGCTACCTACGTAGCGCCTCCTTTACCCCTAACAGTTGTATAGTGAGTACCGTACTACCTGCATAGCGCCTCCATTACTCCTAACAGTCGTTATACTGACGACCAAACACCCTTTATTGTTACGATCATTCTACCACTAATTAGCTCAGAATGCGGATCACTTCGTCATGGACCTTCTGGTTATCTATCCCTCCCAGTTACGCGTCATCGTCTGCTCCACCATCATCTTCCAAGCAGCCAGCACTGTCGTTATCACCATCACAACGACCATCACTATCGTTATCACCTTCACAACGACCATCACTATCGTTATCACCATCACAATGACCATCACTATCGTTATCACCATCACAATGACCATCACTATCGTTATCACCATCACAACGACCATCACTATCGTTATCACCATCACAACGACCATCACTATCGTTATCACCATCACAACGACCATCACTATCGTTATCACCATCACAATGACCATCACTATCGTTATCACCATCACAATGACCATCACTATCGTTATCACCATCACAACGACCATCACTATCGTTATCACCATTACAATGACCATCACTATCGTTATCACCATTACAATGACCATCACTATCGTTATCACCTTCACAACGACCATCACTATTGTTATCACCATCACAACGACCATCACTATCGTTATCACCATCACAACGACCATCACTATCGTTATCACCATCACAACGACCATCACTATCGTTATCACCATCACAACGACCATCACTATCGTTATCACCATCACAACGACCATCACTATCGTTATCACCATCACAACGACCATCACTATCGTTATCACCTTCACAACGACCATCACTATCGTTATCACCTTCACAACGACCATCACTATCGTTATCACCATCACAACGACCATCACTATCGTTATCACCATCACAACGACCATCACTATCGTTATCACCATCACAACGACCATCACTATCGTTATCACCTTCACAATGACCATCACTATCGTTATCACCATTACAATGACCATCACTATCGTTATCACCATCACAACGACCATCACTATCGTTATCACCATCACAACGACCATCACTATCGTTATCACCATCTCCATTGGAGCCACAAACGCCAGTTTCACCACACCTCCAACTGTCTTGACCACGACGAAAATCGTCCCCATCATCTCCTCCACCATCACGAAAATCGTCCCCGTCACCATTTCGAACACCACGAAAATCGTCCCCACCATCTTGATCCCGACGAAATTCGTCCCCATCATCATCTCGACCACCACGAAAATCGTCACTATCATATCGACCCAGCACGAAAATCGCCCCCCATCATATTCACCACGAAAATCGTCCCCCCTTCATCATCATCTTCATCACCACGAAAATCGTCCCCCATCATATTCACCACGAAAATCGTCCCCCCCTTCATCATCATCATCTTCATCACCACGAAAATCGTCCCCCCATCTTCCCGACCACCACGAAATTCCTCACTATCATTTCGACCCCTCACGAAAATCGTCCCCATCTACTTCTTCCCCACCACCACGAAAGTGCACCCCCTCCCTCCCACCTCATCATCATCTTCACCACCACCACCACGAAAATCGTCCCCCACCAACCATCGTCATCTTCACCACCACCACGAAAATCGTCCTCCACCACCAACCATCATCATCTTCACCACCCCACCAGCCCCCCAGTGGAATTCGTCGCCACTTTCACCACCGCCTCCAACACAACTGAGAATCAATTACTTCCTTATGTCCCACGTTCAAATGATTTCTTTTATCCGGCAATTAGGAGCCCCACTCGTCACCTCTCCCAACTACGCTCCTTCAGA
The DNA here is from genome assembly GCF_036320965.1 of Panulirus ornatus. NCBI lineage: Eukaryota > Metazoa > Arthropoda > Malacostraca > Decapoda > Palinuridae > Panulirus > Panulirus ornatus. The sequence continues at coordinate 20,714,459 of NC_092275.1, forward strand.
CTTGAACAGGTTTAATCCAGATCACTGGCTATTTTCAAGTACGCTTAACATATCCTTTTTTTCTGACTGAGGTTCCACTGATCGTGAATGGTAATCACGAAGGTTTCACCGTTGGTGGAGGGGGAAATGAGATACCGTGCACGAGACTTCAACCCTTTGCTAATGAGATTTAAAAGAATGAGAGATTTTTGAAACGTAAACGAGTTCATGGATCTTCAAGTATGTTAGACGTAATATTCGCCAGAAAAGGTCGTTCAATGAGGAGTTCGAAATATGTTATGAAGAATGGAATATTTGTCCAATCACTGGCACAGTTGATGTTCACAAGGTCATAGACAGCAAAACAGCTCCTCTGCGCAACACATGACTTATGATCGAGCATCGTATTACCACTACATGGTTTGGGAACTGATTACCAGCCAATATCTCATTATAGAAATACAAAAAGATCCTTGGAATAAAAAGTATCATTCTACATTCGTTGCTTGATGAATTCACCCGAAAATCGTGGCAAACTATTTTGAATACCTCGTACAACCAGCACGGACCATGTACATACATCTCCCCATCATACCCTACACCAGTCCTTATACAACAATGTGTATACTGGTTGCCACCAGTGGGTTTTATTTCCCCTCCGCACCGTCCCCTTCTTGTGAGAGAGTACACAACACAGTCTGGACGACCCGTAAATAATTCAAACACCAACGCACACATTTATCCAAACGACCAACACTTCCATGACAAACATCCAACAAACTCTCTGGTGCAAAACAAGCAACCCCCACCTGCGAAAACAAACATGGTTACCTCTCAGAACCCTAGTCCCCTAAACAAAAATATATGCAACGTAGAGCCAACGGCATCAAAAACAAACACGCAGAACTACTAGACTTGATCCAGTAACACAATATGCACATAGCTCTCATCCACGAAACCAGACTGACACACACACACATCCACCAATCTCTCCCTCTCACAACCACATGACCCTAAGACAGGATAGGCAAAGATAGGCAACGTGGACAAGGAGGGCTTGTATCACTTCTCCAGTACAATACTTTATTTGCTAATACCACTCATCAAGCAAGTGACAAACAATGATATTCTTTAACATATCATTGCTTCATATGAACCCACAAAATGGATGCTTACAACGCAATCAAGACCTATATACCACCTTAACCACCCGTCTTCCCAGATTCATTCTCGCAACTACAAACATACTCAGTGCATCCAACAGTTGTCTGGGCTAATATTGCTGCACCTTTTACCGTACATAGACCACCACCCACATACAAAATCCCCTCGAGTGAACTGCACACAAGCTAATTTGACCCTGTGGGTATCCCCATTCACAACCAGACTCCAGGCCAACACTTCCACTACCCTGCTTCACCGAAGCAGGGTAGATGCCGGCTGATACACGTGCCATGGGCTTTCCTCTGACCGTTCACACATTCTGATCCCATATCACCTGACTCGTCCACCTCACATGATCGACAAAAGCAAATATTCACAATTTGCAGAAAAGGACACCTGTGATCACTTATACTATACAAGGACTACTAATATATATATATATATACATCATACAAACCTCCAACAGCCAGGATCGAACCCGGGACCCCTGTGCAAGAGGCGGGAATGCTAACCGCTAGGCTATGTGCCCAAAGCCTTAGCGGTTAGCACCTCACAATACATTCTGGATGGCATCTACAACCCCACACCTGCCCAATATTATTGGCACTAGACACGACACATGTATTGATGGAACGGGGAGAGATTTAGCAAAAGGGTGTATGAACACAGACGAGGTGTAAGAGTTGGGAACGATGAGAGAATTTTCTTCTTTTTACCATGTGAGATTTTTCAAGCATATATCTGACCACAAAAACTATCACTTCGTCAGTTCTCACTATCATGTGTAGATAAGAAATGCTAAATCGATTCTAAAACGCCCCGTACAGAATTTTTAAGTTATCATCCGAGCCATTCAGTCTCAGCACAGTGATCTGTGGGAAGGTTAGGAATATGGCGAAATTACCTAGAAAAGCAAGGGAGGAATCCACTGTCCCTTGTGGTCAAGGAATTAACCTTTCAGGTCAGGTCACGTCGGATGGTGTGACCGGGGTGGTCGAAAGGTTACATGTAACCCAGAGGCAAAGGTTACATGTAGTTAGGGGCAGCAGTGACCTGAGGGTGGACATATGTTCTTGCCCTTCTCTGTCATTCTCGGTTCCCAGATGACAAGGGCTCGTGGTGGGACGAAACTGTGTTGGAATGACGAGAAACAGATCTCGAAGAAATGTGGTGTTGTCTCCATAATTGTTTGCGACAGCGAGTTGTTCTTCACACACACACACACACACACACACACACACACACACACACACACACACACACACACACACACACTATTTTTTTTCATACATGCTCGCCATTTCCAATATGAGCGAGGTAGCGTCAAACATCAGATGCCAAAGCCGTAGAAGAGGAAAACCCTCACCTGGCCCCTTGTTCAGTCAGTCCTTTCTCTCGGAAGATGATACGGGAAGGGAGTATATATATATATATATATATATATATATATATATATATATATATATATATATATATATATATATATATATATATATATTTTTTTTTTTTTTTTTTTTTTTTTTATACTTTGTCGCTGTCTCCCGCGTTTGCGAGGTAGCGCAAGGAAACAGATGAAAGAAATGGCCCAACCCCCCCCCATACACATGTACATACACTCGTCCACACACGCAAATATACATACCTACACAGCTTTCCATGGTTTACCCCAGACGCTTCACATGCCTTGATTCAATCCACTGACAGCACGTCAACCCCTGTATACCACATCGCTCCAATTCACTCTATTCCTTGCCCTCCTTTCACCCTCCTGCATGTTCAAGCCCCGATCACACAAAATCCTTTTCACTCCATCTTTCCACCTCCAATTTGGTCTCCCTCTTCTCCTCGTTCCCTCCACCTCCGACACATATATCCTCTTGGTCAATCTTTCCTCACTCATTCTCTCCATGTGCCCAAACCATTTCAAAACACCCTCTTCTGCTCTCTCAACCACGCTCTTTTTATTTCCACACATCTCTCTTACCCTTACGTTACTTACTCGATCAAACCACCTCACACCACACATTGTCCTCAAACATCTCATTTCCAGCACATCCATCCTCCTGCGCACAACTCTATCCATAGCCCACGCCTCGCAACCATACAACATTGTTGGAACCACTATTCCTTCAAACATACCCATTTTTGCTTTCCGGGATAATGTTCTCGACTTCCACACATTTTTCAAGGCTCCCAAAATTTTCGCCCCCTCCCCCACCCTATGATCCACTTCCGCTTCCATGGTTCCATCCGCTGACAGATCCACTCCCAGATATCTAAAACACTTCACTTCCTCCAGCCTCTCACCATTCAAACTCACCTCCCAATTGACTTGACCCTCAACCCTACTGTACCTAATAACCTTGCTCTTATTGACATTTACTCTTAACTTTCTTCTTCCACACACTTTACCAAACTCCGTCACCAGCTTCTGCAGTTTCTCACATGAATCCGCCACCAGCGCTGTATCATCAGCGAACAACAACTGACTCACTTCCCAAGCTCTCTCATCCCCAACAGACTTCATACTTGCCCCTCTTTCCAAAACTCTTGCATTTACCTCCCTAACAACCCCATCCATAAACAAATTAAACAACCATGGAGACATCACACACCCCTGCCGCAAACCTACATTCACTGAGAACCAATCACTTTCCTCTCTACCTACACGTACACATGCCTTACATCCTCGATAAAAACTTTTCACTGCTTCTAACAACTTTCCTCCCACACCATATATTCTTAATACCTTCCACAGAGCATCTCTATCAACTCTATCATATGCCTTCTCCAGATCCATAAATGCTACATACAAATCCATTTGCTTTTCTAAGTATTTCTCACATACATTCTTCAAAGCAAACACCTGATCCACACATCCTCTATTGGGGAAGAGCAGTGTGGTTTCAGAAGTGGTAGAGGATGTGTGGATCAGGTGTTTGCTTTGAAGAATGTATGTGAGAAATACTTAGAAAAGCAAATGGATTTGTATGTAGCATTTATGGATCTGGAGAAGGCATATGATAGAGTTGATAGAGATGCTCTGTGGAAGGTATTAAGAATATATGGTGTGGGAGGAAAGTTGTTAGAAGCAGTGAAAAGTTTTTATCGAGGATGTAAGGCATGTGTACGTGTAGGAAGAGAGGAAAGTGATTGGTTCTCAGTAAATGTAGGTTTGCGGCAGGGGTGTGTGATGTCTCCATGGTTGTTTAATTTGTTTATGGATGGGATTGTTAGGGAGGTAAATGCAAGAGTTTTGGAAAGAGGGGCAAGTATGAAGTCTGTTGTGGATGAGAGAGCTTGGGAAGTGAGTCAGTTGTTGTTCGCTGATGATACAGCGCTGGTGGCTGATTCATGTGAGAAGCTGCAGAAGCTGGTGACTGAGTTTGGTAAAGTGTGTGGAAGAAGAAAGTTAAGAGTAAATGTGAATAAGAGCAAGGTTATTAGGTACAGTAGGGTTGAGGGTCAAGTCAATTGGGAGGTGAGTTTGAATGGAGAAAAACTGGAGGAAGTGAAGTGTTTTAGATATCTGGGAGTGGATCTGTCAGCGGATGGAACCATGGAAGCGGAAGTGGATCATAGGGTGGGGGAGGGGGCGAAAATTCTGGGGGCCTTGAAGAATGTGTGGAAGTCGAGAACATTATCTCGGAAAGCTAAAATGGGTATGTTTGAAGGAATAGTGGTTCCAACAATGTTGTATGGTTGCGAGGCGTGGGCTATGGATAGAGTTGTGCGCAGGAGGATGGATGTGCTGGAAATGAGATGTTTGAGGACAATGTGTGGTGTGAGGTGGTTTGATCGAGTGAGTAACGTAAGGGTAAGAGAGATGTGTGGAAATAAAAAGAGCGTGGTTGAGAGAGCAGAAGAGGGTGTTTTGAAGTGGTTTGGGCACATGGAGAGAATGAGTGAGGAAAGATTGACCAAGAGGATATATGTGTCGGAGGTGGAGGGAACGAGGAGAAGAGGGAGACCAAATTGGAGGTGGAAAGATGGAATGAAAAAGATTTTGTGTGATCGGGGCCTGAACATGCAGGAGGGTGAAAGGAGGGCAAGGAATAGAGTGAATTGGAGAGATGTGGTATACCGGGGTTGACGTGCTGTCAGTGGATTAAATCAAGGCATGTGAAGCGTCTGGGGTAAACCATGGAAAGCTGTGTAGGTATGTATATTTGCGTGTGTGGACGTATGTATATACATGTGTATGGGGGTGAGTTGGGCCATTTCTTTCGTCTGTTTCCTTGGGCTACCTCGCAAACGCGGGAGACAGCGACAAAGCAAAAAAAAAAAAAAAAAAAAAAAATATATATATATATATATATATATATATATATATATATATATATATATATATATATATATAAAAGTGTGTTCGTGTGTGTGTGTGTGTGTGTGTGTGTGTGTGTGTGTGTGTGTGTGTGTGTGTTCCTGCAGAACTGTGGTCTAGTAATAAAGGTGAGGAGAGTTATTATCACAAGTGATAGCTCCCACGCACAGAGGTCCACCCGTTTAAAGACGTCCTGGTGCCGTTAGGGACACATAGCAAACATACACAGCGAGGCTGAATAGTGATGGCTGGAGGCACTCAATAGTATAACGTTGTATTATATGCTGGTGGTTAAAGGTGAAGGGTTCTATACCCTCACCCTATTATTTTCAATTTCGAGATCCTTCCTCTTTCACTGCGACCACACATATACATACCTTTTTTTTTCTCTCTCTTTTTCGCTTCGTGTTTAGAGCCCTTATGGAACAATCTTCTTTACACGATATTCTGAAAAATCGCGAGATTAAACTATAATTCTTTGAGTGACCTAGATTAAGGGTTAATATATCTATCGCTCCTTAATACATCTATCACTCCTGGATGCAAAGTAGGTTTCAGCATTGTTGTGTTTGCCTTTTTTCATTAAATCAGAAGATGCAAAGTAGGTTTCAGCTTTGTTGTGCTTGCTTTTTAATCATTAAATCAGGGAGTCGAGTGTACCAGTGGTTTTTCTGTTTTTGTTCTGACGACCAACGAGCTAAAGGACTCTGGAGAGCCTTATTACCAGCGATCATTCGCCAGGTGGATGCGCTCCACTGTGGGCTCGTGACGAGAGCTTCTTGACACCTTCATGGGATACTTCTTTGCTTGATATTCCTTATAGAAAATGGGACTCATATTTTAGCCCTGAAGCTTCCTGAGGCTTCCAAGTAGAATTTAGTAAGTATACTGGTTTTGTGTGCGTGTGTGTGTGTGTGTGTGTGTGTGTGTGTGTGTTTATGTGTGTTTATGTGTGTGTGTGTGTGTGTGTGTGTGTGTGTGTTTATGTGCGTGTGTGTGTGTGTGTCTGTGTGTGTGTGTTTATGTGTGTGTGTGTGTGTGTGTGTGTGTGTGTGTGTGTGTGTGTGTGTGTGTATGGTTCGGTGAGTGATAGCGTCCCAGCCTTTCTACCTGACTATATTCTTCTGCTAAAGGTCCACTCACCCAAAATGGTACACGCTCATACTCCACCTACATTTCAAGGGTGTGTGTGTGTGTGTCTCTCTCTCTCCTCACCGTAAGTTATACATTTTTTTTGGATACACCATTTTCCAATATATCTTATGATGAAAAAAAAAAACGTTAGAAATAACAGGTGTTCACTTAGGTAGACTGTTCAAAGCGATATAATAACTCCGTCATCAGATTATGTAAGGACAGTAATATTACGTTCTACGTGTGGGCATTTTTTTTCCATTTTCTGTTGGGTGGTCATCTAATCGGTATATAAGTCCTAAGAAAATTCTATACGAATATTGTCCCAAGTGCAACCCGTCTGCCACGCAATAGGTCTGGGTTCGAATCCCCGGCGCCCAGAAGTGAATTGTTATCATCTATCCAATGTGTCCAGTACATGTCATATATATATATATATATATATATATATATATATATATATATATATATATATATTTTCCTATGAGTCTCTTGTGTCTCCCCTGATGATGTGATTATTACACGAAAGTGCACTTGGGAACTTTTCGTGTTTCATTTTCCCCGTGGACTCGTAGGAATATCTTGATCATGCGCAAAATTGTGATCCTTTCCAATATATATATATATATATATATATATATATATATATATATATATATATATATATATATATATAATTCAACCCTAGAGCATAATACAGATTGTGAACCATAATTCCACTAAAGAGTAAAAAAAAGTAACTTAGATAAACCTTAACTCATAAGTGCATTATATAGTAATGTAAGTATGAATTCTAGGATCCACATAGAGAAATCTACAGGGCACACCCCCCCCCCCCCCAAAAAAAAAAAAAAACACACCCCTTAAAAAAAAAACCCAGCAGTCACTTTAATCCCAAAACAAAGAAAATTCATCAAAAACTGGTTGTACAAAGCCTCTCCACCAAAAAGCTTGAAATTTCCTAAAAAATGGACAAAGAAAAAATTTTACATCCAGATATCAAGGATTTTTTTTTATACCAAAGCCACGAACATTTCCCTTTGCGCATCTGAATACAAAATGATTTCTCAAAAGAATGAATGACACTTTCCCGTCTACAAATATCAAATTTCGATCACTGGAATGTGCAGCTTTGGCAAATGTACCCCCCAAAAAAAGAAATTAAAAAGAAATAAGTTCCATTATCTCGTAAGCCCTAAAAAGACAATGAACTGAATTGTCCAAAGAAGATTCCCTATGTATATCTTCATCCGTATGCATCATACCATATACTATAACTGGATGATTGGAATAACCATTAACTTGTCTGCCATATCTGCTCAGAGATTGAGTGTGAGGTTAAGATAACGTGCAGAACTCATAGTCAAATCACTGTTTAAATAGAATGTGGAGTAGTTCATAACTTACGGCCAGATAACAACATAGAGAAAAATTTTTTTCAATTAGGAACAGTTTTAGCTTCTGTAACACACTCACACACACACACTCACACACACACACACACACACACACACACACACACACACACACACACACACACACACACGAATAGAATGCATACGAACTCGCACTTTCATAGAACACATGGCCCTTCAACAGCCAGGGTTCGAACCCAGGACCTTATTCGTGGTCTTCCTTGTGTATGTGTGTAGATGAATGAAAGCAGTAACGAAATGAATAGATAGATAATGGTTAATTGAATTTAAGGAGCCATTCGGCTGAAAATACACAATCGAGCTATTACACCTGTTACAGAACTGGGAGGTCATAATGATAAGTAGTTAGCTAGTCATTAAAGAGCTTAGATCCAGGTGGGGGCCTTGATGTTTCCAGGCTTTCGGTTGAGCACATGAGTAAGGTGCATCAAAATATTGCCAGGCAGAATGGCAGATAAACTGGGAGTTTTACAGAGTAAGTTTTATGATGTAGACAGTATGTACTTAGTGATGATTAGCTGGATTTTAAGTGGTGAATGATAGCTGCCATACCACATAGCTTAACCAAGAGAGAACTGAGATGTGCTCGTACCAAGCTGGGCACTTGTTCATGGATGTGTGTGTGTGTGTGTGTGTGTGTGTGTGTGTGTGTGTGTGTGTGTGTGTGTGTGTGTGTGTGCCAAAGGCTCCGTCCACATTGAAAAGTCGTCCTTAAGGCCAAGGCGTGTGTGGATAACAAATAGAGTAAGGCATACAAAGCCAGAAAAAGAAGAAAAGAAATATCAATTCCTTACTATAATATTTACTCTACTGATAACATATTCATTGTCGTAATAATATCATTTTGAGGAACTACACGATTTTCATATTACGTCATAAACGAGCGAGGGAATAATTCCAGTTCACCAGCATGCAAAACATATAAAAAGTAATTGAATGTTTTTCCACTGATGGATATAATCATGGGCAAAATAGACACCTATGTTGAGCTTCACTTTTGGAACCCTGCCTCACTCGTATGCTCTTACATTGCCGCTATTTTTAGAGCAGAGGTACAATACTTTTAGCTCTAGTCTGCTTTTTAAATGCTGTATAGAAAAAAAAACCCAGTAGGGAACAGGTCATGGATTTAAGGATTATATATCTAGGAAACAGAAAACGAAGATATTTTTAGCATGGAACATGTAGGGTTAGGCTTCTTTGAAGCCAGGAGCTCCCTCGATGCCTCTGCACTCTCTCCCCTGCACTATTGCCACGCTAATATATATATATATATATATATATATATATATATATATATATATATATACATATATATATATATATATATATATATATATATATATATGGCGTAACCACGAAGGATTAATCAGAGCAAAAAAAAATTTGCTTAAGCTCTTCCGTGGCTTTCAACACATTTACAGAGGCAAATTGTAACACTTCACTGGAGAAAGATTTCCAGAAATTTCTCCTTTTGTAAACGGTTGCAATTTACTTCTGAAGATGTGTTGAAATACACGAAAGTGCTTGAGCACATTTTTCTGCTTTGATTTTTCTTTCGTGGTTTACAAGTTGATATATATAAAGAGAGGGTGACGCAAACACAATATGACGCACATGTTTGTGGTTGACGCACGCACATGAGGTTATATATGTACATACACTGATTATGGATGTATACGTATATCCTTATACTCGCATCCACACCCAGATGAATGCACTCAAATACTCATTCACATACTCACGGATATATACATACAAAAAATACACATTAAGCACATATTTTCACAAGGGCACATACAGACACATAGACACAAGGCACACACACATATTTACACATATAAACACATAAATACGTACATGCATACGAAGATAATCTCACCTATATAGATATGTTTACTCAATGACATACACAAGTTACATCATACAGAAACATACAGAGACACAGACGTATTTATGTACTACACATACAGGTGAAATTGTACATCCACACAAAGTTAAAAATTTCACAGGTAACAAGATCCTGTATGATCAACGTGGCTGTGGTCTCTCAGTCACGTTGGTCCTTGTGTTGTGGTACCATCACACCAGTGGTAGTGGGCGTTGTTCCACTGGAAGTAATACCAACACAGCAGTGGCGGTAGTGAGTGTTCGTCCACTGGCTATAGTACCAAATAACCAAAGGTTAGTACTGGGTGTAGTCCCCACTAGAAGTAGTGTCAACTTAAGAATGGCAATGGTAACAGCACATCAGTGGATGTAGTGGGTGTTGTTCCACTGCTCATTATTCCACTGTCAGTTGTACCAAGAAAACGCAGACCTCTAGTGGCTGTTTTTTTGAACTCTGGGTCATCAGTTCACATACGTGCATCCATCGCACTGATATAACCCAAATTATTATGTAATCCAAGAGCCGTTTCCACCTATCCCAGTGGAAACATTGTGTAAGAAAAAATGTAAGTTTTGGGAGTCTAGAAATTTGATAAGGATGAGGTGCACCTCAGCTGCTGCAGGATAGATAATGAAGAAAAGATAATCGTATTGATTTGCTTGTCAGAATTCTGGTGTTATAAGATGGTATCAAATGCCATCAAAAGTGATTCACTTCAGCAACCGCTCCAGCACCCTGACCTAATCTTGCGTCTACAATTTTAGACTAATCTTGTGCTAACAACCTGATGTAATCTTGCGCCAACAACCTAATCATGCCTTAACAATCTGACCTGGTCTTTCGTCAGGAAGGTGACCTAATGCTGCCTCTTGCATGATCAACTGGGTTGCCCTCAGTCGAAACCAAAATACATGCACTGTGCTCCGGTGAAGGGTAGATCCCCATTGAGAGAGATGTGGCGCTGCTTGGGAGTGAAACAGAATACAACGAATACAATACAAAGGGATTTAAACAACAAGAACAGACCATTGGGTCGTTTCGAGGCGGTTCATGACTGTGGAGGATATCAGAAACTCACAGAATAGTGTGGTGAATAACTTGCAGTGGGGAATGACCTGGAAATAGATATGCCTGCTGACGTCCAGCTACCGACAGATGCATAAAGGTGTCGTAATAAGCCGCTAGCTGCACTAGGAGTTAACTGGGGGCAGGTGTAAGAAATGAAGCACAAGCTAGGCTTTTGATTTTCTCAAAAATTCGTAAATGCTTTTTCTTGTCTTTTCATTTTCCGTTTGATGACTCTTATGTTTCAGTAAAGGCCAGTGCTTGATGTGGACTTTGGTCCGTGACTGGAGCCTCAAACATAAGAAAAAGCTGTTAAAACTATCAAGTTGTTCCATTTGTGTACGAGAGTTTCTGCTGACATATACGCATGTGTACAACACAGACGGGCAGTAATACACAGCAGAAGTCCGGTAAGGCTCACTTGAAAATGGAGGTGAGATCTTACAAATCATCTGTACGGCCATAGTGTCTTTGGATGGATGATATTCTGTAGGAGTGAATAGCCAAAATATTCCCGAAGGATGTGAGGCGGTAACAGTATTCCAAAGAGATGTAAGCTGTTACGATATTCTGATTGGATCCAGGTAGTCACAATATTCCGGTGGGATAAAGGTAGTCTCAGTATTCTCAAGGATATGATAATATTCCGGAAGGATCCTCGACCTTACGAAAATATTCTAGAAGTCACAATATTCCATGGTGACGTAAGAAGTCCCATGATATTTATGATATTCGGGAGGGATGCAAGTGGTGACAAGGAGTCGAAATTTTACCCAGTGTAGCTAGGTATGAGAATCACTCCCACATGCAGTGGACTGGCTCTCCCCTGCATGACGTAAGTTACCGTTATGACGCAAATCATGCGCTCATGAGCTAAATGCCTGACTAACGTATATTGCTTGTTTAACGTTCAGTCGTCCAAGGCCATTATGAACTTACGTACATGATAGTAACTTTATCAACATCTTTGCAAGTTCCTTGAAAGACAGCTTGGAACACTGTCGACTGACACCGATGAAGGTTCGTTATTGCGTTTCGTTGGTTCGCTTCACTCGTGGCTGTAAGGATGCAGCCAGTCTACTTACGGGGTTTAAAAGGAAGGGTTTCGAGGTCACGAGTGAAGCTTCAGGTTCATTGTATAAATCTCTCGTGGCTGTAAGGATGCCGCCAGTATACCTACGGGGTTTAAAAGGAAGGGTTTCGAGGTCGCGAGTGAAGCTTCAGGTTCATTGTATAAATCTCTCGTGGCTGTAAGGATGCAGCCAATATACTTAACGGGGGGGGGTTAAAGGGGAGGGTTTCGAAGCCGCGAGTGTGAAGCTTCAGGTCCATTGTATGATTTTCCAAGATGCTACCTCCTTCCTGAGTCTGTTTTCATCGTGTAGCCCGTCTCTCTCTCTCTCTCTCTCTCTCTCTCTCTCTCTCTCTCTCTCTCTCTCTCTCTCTCTCTCTCTCTCGCTGCGTATGACCTCCTCCACCCGCTTCATTATCTCGTACGAGATGGATGGATGATGGAGGTCATAGACTAATGCTGTTGGCGGTTGCCCTGCCTAGCGCTTCGCCCCTTCCCTTCCCCCTGTGTTGCTGGGGTGTCTGGATGAGGCGGGATGACAGTGTCACACGGCACTAGACAGTGGTAGCCAGGGTCATCACCCCATCGTATGACGACAATCCATGCGTGAACGCGCGGGATCTTTTCGTAACTCTTAAGATGTCCCTGTGGTGAGCGCTACGCACCAGCCGTGCCCTTTTTAGCAAAATTTCGTTGTATGGACTGAAAAACTTAACTTTCTGTCTGTCTACGTTTACCCAGTTCCATTTTCTTTCTATGTATCTGCATCTATCTCAACTATATCTATATGTCTATCTATCCACTCCTCTTTTTCACTCAAATCTCCCTTCCACTCTCGAGCTCTTTTTTTCTCCCCAGAATCATTTCCTGTACGTATAAAACTTTTTCGCTTTGTTTGTCCTTCACTCTCTTTTAATTGGTCCTGTGTGTGTGTGTGTGTATGCCTCCCCACCCCAACACACACACACACACACACACACACAGACACACACACACACACACACACACACACACACACACACTTACCACTGTGGCAAAACATGGAGTGGTCAGTCCGTCCTACCCCCAGTGCAAGACCGAATCGTCACACACACACACAAACAGACGATAGACTTTCAATCCACTGTTGATTCCGTGAAGACCCCACTCCAAATTCGACATTTCCACAACAAGGGTGGGTGCATTGACGCCGTGCAGAACACGGCCATGAAAAGAAGAGAGAAAAAGAGTGGACAGTGAAAGCAGACGAAAGAGAAGTATATATATATATTTTTTTTTGATGGAGGGAAAATGTAGGTTGGAGAAGTATATATATATTTTTTTGATGGAGGGAAAATGTAGGTTGGGGTTAAAGTAGCTTATGCTTCAACTAATGGTGTTGGGGGGCCGTGACGTCATTGAGTTCGCCATGATAGTTTCCCGTTTTTTTTCCCTTCCGGTATCAAAATGTATTTGATATTTCGCCTCTGCAAGGGAAATATATTTGATTTTGGAAAGAAATGGTAATTGGGGTACCAATTGGTGGTATTTACGATGATTTTGAGGCCCTGTGTTATACAGCTTCAAGATGCTCTAGATATGGTACCAATTAGATTATTATCATTAGTAATATAATTACCATTATTATAGACTTATTATCGTTATCACTAGTATTATCAATTTATTATTATTATTATTATCATTATTATTATTATTATTATTATTATTATTATTATTATTATTATTATTATTATTATTATTATTATTATTATTATTGTTATTATTATTATTATCATTATTATCTTTCGTAGTAGTAGTGGTTTAATCATTTTATCATCAATATCATTATAATTATCATCATTCCTGTTCTTACTATCATTACTACTCATTATTATTATATGTGATAGTGTTATTTTTATCTTTATTTATTTTGCTTTGTCGCTGTCTCCCGCGTTAGCGACGTAGCGCAAGGAAACAGACGAAAGAATGACCCAACCCACCCACATACACATGTATATACATACACGTCCACACACGCAAATATACATACCTATACATCTCAACGTATACATATATATACAAATACAGACATATACATATATACACATGTACATAATTCATACTGTCTGCCTTTATTCATTCCCATCGCCACCCCGCCACACATGGAATAACAACCCCCTTCCCCTTCATGTGCGCGAGGTAGCCCTAGGAAAAGACAACAAAGGCCACATTGGTTCACACTCAGTCTCTATCTGTCATGTATAATGCACCGAAACCACAGCTCCCTTTCCACATCCAGTGTTATCATCACTATTATCGATATGTACCTATAACCTTGATATTATGTTTATCAAAAGTCGACCGTACTCGAAAAATGAGGTTGATGGAGTAATGGAGGATATAGATGGTAGATGATGGAGGGAGGGGTCAGGAGGGAATGAAATGGTGCGAGAGAAAAAGCATGATGGAATGAAAACAGGGAGAAGGAAGGGAAATGGAAATAGAATAGATATAAGGACTAAAATCAGACAAATGTTTAGTAACGTAAGCAGTAGAGAAGATGATGATGGGCAGAAATTGCACATGTTCATGCGAAAAAAAGAAAATGGATTTCTAGGAAAAAAAGAATTGCTGGGAGACCGAAAGAAGAAGCTAGGAAAAGCATTAGAGGGTAAAAGAAAGAAAAAAAAAAGAGAAATAAATCGCAAGAGGGAGATTGCTGGGAGAGCGAGAGCCAAAGTGGGATAATCGGGCACGGAAAATTTTCATGGGAATCGGTGCTGGAACAAGATGAAGAGAGGGACGTGCAACGGGGTTAAAGGCTCGGGTTAGGTCAGCCAGCGAATATTGGTGAGGTCAGGAGGCTTAAGAGCAGCTGAAAGAGAGAGAGAGAGAGAGAGAGAGAGAGAGAGAGAGAGAGGTGAGGTGAGGTGAGACGAGGTGCCTGATGAACGCATGCAGTCCCAGCTGGAGCGACTGTGCATCACACCTCACGCGAACAACGGTCGGGGTATTTTGGAAACGCCGACCAGACCCAGCGCCGGCGGCTCATTAAGTGTTGTGGGGAAACAACACAGATGATGACCCAATCGTTCGACCTCGTTAGTCGCGCTCCTTTTGTGCTCCCCGCGCGCTCCCTGGTGCATTGATTGGGCGCGCAGTGCGCGACTCACACCTGCTACTTCAGTTCGGGGGCCTTCAGTGTTGTCGTCCTTACGGGCCTGTGTGGTGTAGCGGTCAACGTTGCTGGCCGTGACGCATTCACGTGCCCAAATCTGCCTGCAGAGGTTCGAATCCTTGTCACGGTAGCTCGTCTAGAGTTAATAGTCTACCCAAGGTGGTAGGTGAAATGGGTACCTGGCTTAAACTAGGATATATATATATATATATATATATATATATATATATATATATATATATATATATATATATATATATATATATATATTATCCCTGGGGATAGGGGAGAAAGGATACTTCCCACGTATTCCCTGCGTTTCGTAGAAGGCGACTAAAAGGGGAGGGAACGGGGGGCTGGAAATCCTCCTCTCTCAATTTTTTTTAATTTTCCAAAAGAAGGAACAGAGAAGGGGGCCAGGTGAGGATAGTCCCTCAAAGGCCCAGTCCTCTGTTCTTAACGCTACCTCGCTAATGCGGGAAATGGCGAATAGTTTGAAAGAAAAGATATATATATATATATATATATATATATATATATATATATATATATATATATATATATATATATATATATATATATTCTTTTTCTTTCTTTCAAACTATTCGCCATTTCCCGCATTAGCGAGGTAGCGTTAAGAACAGAGGACTGGGCCTCTGAGGGAATACCCTCACCTGGCCCAATTCTCTGTTCCTTCTTTTGGAAAATTGAAAAAAAAAAAAAACCGAGAGGGGAGGATTTCCAGCCCCCCGTTCCCTCCCCTTTTAGTCGCCTTCTACGACACGCAGGGAATACGTGGGAAGTATTCTTAATCCCCTATCCCCAGGGATATATATATATTTATCATTAATGAGATGACTTTGATTAGGGTATTCAGTTACCCGTGCCGTCCCAGGTAACATAGAAAACATAATTATTATGCATAACTTTATCTTAATACTGAGGAACAACTACCAGATATTTTTACATATAATTTTTTTTCATCACACGCTTAGGAAATAATGTTCCAAGGTTACAACAGAACGATTACTATTTTGTAATGTGAAAAGGGGGGAAAAATACGGATCAATGGAATTAATTAAACAATTAACAGGACTTCATTTGCTTATTGTAGGTTTTAATTACCGGTGCAGTATTAAAGGTGATGGCTGATCTGGAGTGACCTGAGTTCATTTGCTCTGTCAGACAAAACGGAAACAAAGTGGACTTAAGTGTGTCAAGGAAGTGGATCAGATTCTCGCCACAGATGACTGCCACCTCCTTTGGCTTATTGCGGATCACAGAACGCTTGGTACTACTGGGCAGCCACCAGGACATGAGATAGGCAAAACTTTGTCCCTTCACCGTGATAGGTCGTGAGTGAATTGATCGGTTGGTTCCGACCACAGTCATATTGATCATGGTGTAGGCATTCATACGTTTATATGATCACCCTAAGACCTGCTGTCTCTCTTAGAAAGAGACCTGAAGTTCCCTCATTCCAGAGATTTCCGCAGTCCATGGCTACGCTAAGATCACAACAGACACGTGATTTTATGAATGCTGAAAAAACCACATGGAAGAGGAGACACGAGATCCTGAGCGCTTTCGTGTATTGACACATCTTCAGAGGACAGTCACAGATCCTGTAACTGTCCTCTGAAGATGTGTCAATACACGAAAACGCTAAGGAACTCATGTTTCCTGTTCTATCTGATTTATCAGCATATATATATATATATATATATATATATATATATATATATATATATATATATATATATATATATATATATATATATATATATATATATATTTCTTTTCTTTTATATTATTCGCCATATCCGGCGTTAGCGAGGTAGCGTTAAGAACAGAGGATTGGGCCTTTGAAGGAAAATCCTCACCTGGCCCAATTCTCTGTTCCTTCTTATGGAAAATTAAAAAAAACCGAGAGGGGAGGATTTCTAGCCACCCGCTCCCTCCCCTTTTAGTCGCCTTCTACGACACGCAGGGAATACGTGGGAAGTATTCTTTCTCCTTTATCCCCAGGGATAATATATATATGTGTATATATATATATATATATATATATATATATATATATATATATATATATATATATATATATATTTATATATATATTATTTTCTCTGCTGTTATCACCACTACATATATTATGAGTACTTGAATTTGATGATAGTAAACTACATTAAGACACAGAGCCACATACATAGAAACCAGTGCATGAAGGGCAGATGCTGTGTAGTAAAAGAGGTGGGGTCCTACGTGACAGACTCATTTAGAGAGACGTAATTAATAGCCTCCTGATTTGTGCTCTGTCAATCAACAGCAGATGATTCCCACGTGTCTGATTAATGAGTATGGGTGATTATTCTCCATATTTCATACGCTCATTTGATTCAGGAACGGAGTCAATCGTTAATTGATAGCAATGTTGGAGTCACTCGAGGAAATTACGTTTTGGAGTCGCTGTCTTTGGGTACACTGATCTGCGTTTAAGTCACCTAAACTCTGGAAAAGGAGTTGCTGTCTTTGGGTACACTGATCTGCGTTTAAGTCACCTAAACTCTGGAAAAGGAATTGCTTTCTTTGGGTACACTGATCTGCGTTTAAGTCACCTAAACTCTGGAAAAGGAGTTGCTTTCTTTGGGTACACTGATCTGCGTTTAAGTCACCTAAACTCTGGAAAAGGAGTTGCTTTCTTTGGGTACACTGATCTGCGTTTAAGTCACCTAAACTCTGGAAAAGGAGTTGCTTTCTTTGGGTACACTGATCTGCGTTTAAGTCACCTAAACTCTGGAAAAGGAGTTGCTTTCTTTGGGTACACTGATCTGCGCTTAAGTCACCTAAACTCTGGAAAAGGAATTGCTTTCTTTGGGTACACTGATCTGCGTTTAAGTCACCTAAACTCTGGAAAAGGAGTTGCTGTCTTTGGGTACACTGATCTGCGTTTAAGTCACCTAAACTCTGGAAAAGGAGTTGCTTTTTTTGGGTACACTGATCTGCGTTTAAGTCACCTAAACTCTGGAAAAGGAGTTGCTTTCTTTGGGTACACTGATCTGCGTTTAAGTCACCTAAACTCTGGAAAAGGAGTTGCTTTCTTTGGGTACACTGATCTGCGTTTAAGTCACCTAATCTCTGGAAAAGGAGTTGCTTTCTTTGGGTACACTGATCTGCGTTTAAGTCACCTAAACTCTGGAAAAGGAGTTGCTTTCTTTGGGTACACTGATCTGCGTTTAAGTCACCTAAACTCTGGAAAAGGAGTTGCTGTCTTTGGGTACACTGATCTGCGTTTAAGTCACCTAAACTCTGGAAAAGGAGTTGCTTTCTTTGGGTACACTGATCTGCGTTTAAGTCACCTAAACTCTGGAAAAGGAGTTGCTTTCTTTGGGTACACTGATCTGCGTTTAAGTCACCTAAACTCTGGAAAAGGAGTTGCTTTCTTTGGGTACACTGATCTGCGTTTAAGTCACCTAAACTCTGGAAAAGGAGTTGCTTTCTTTGGGTACACTGATCTGCGTTTAAGTCACCTAAACTCTGGAAAAGGAGTTGCTTTCTTTGGGTACACTGATCTGCGTTTAAGTCACCTAAACTCTGGAAAAGGAGTTGCTTTCTTTGGGTACACTGATCTGCGTTTAAGTCACCTAAACTCTGGAAAAGGAGTTGCTGTCTTTGGGTACACTGATCTGCGTTTAAGTCACCTAAACTCTGGCAAAGATATCCAGAGTTTTATTGGGAGAACTTATCGTTAGTTAGCCCAGTATGCAAACATTTCCAGTGTGATTAAAGCACACGAGAACATCCACAAGAAGCGAACGTTTCTTTTAACATTTCTGTTGTAATAAATTAGAGACCGATACAAAAAGAGAATAGATAACACAAGAAAATGATAATAGAAAATGGAGTGTGACGTGAGGGATAGAAAATGGAGCGTGAGGTATGGTAATTCCTGATGTGTGTCTCTTGTACACTGATTTCGATATTGCGGTGGATTTTGAGTTCTCTTGAAACTGGATAGATACACAGGATTAATGATAATGTGTGAGGTACAACCTTTCTGACTATATCACCGGTGCTTTCTGCTTGACTGACACTACTTCACTGCTTCAGTGACTGTCAAATGGTTGTGGGTTCGATTCCTTTGGTGTTGGAGAACACTATGTGTTCTATGAGACTGCGAGCTCATTGCACTATATATATATATATATATATATATATATATATATATATATATATATATATATATATATATATATATATATGTATGTATATATATATATATATATATATATATATATATATATATATATATATATATATATATATATATATATATATATATATACATATATATATATATATATATATATATATATATATATATATATATATATATATATATATATATATATATGTATATATATATATATGTATATATATATATATATATATATATATATATATATATATATATATATATATATATATATATATATATATATGTAATCAAGCGATGAATTTATGAAACAATGAATATATTGTACACTGCATAACAAGGTATTAGCTGTACATTGCCATTTAAAACAACGTTAGAATTATTCAATGAACAGTCATACTGACCCAGATTTGATCCACGGTTAATCAATAGAAAACGAACCACTCCTATTTATCCATTATACAGTTATCCTTAATTTGGTTAGTCCCTTATCGTACCAAAAAATTTTTTTTTTTCAATCCTCCATTGTAATCGAAGTTCGCTGACACCGCCAGTGGATTCATACCGATATGGACTGGCAATGGACCTGATTAACTTTGTTTACTCAGATTATCACTAATTATTCGAATTCTGAATACGGGTTTTGATGAACGCCATTCGCGTTGTATTTCAGTTTCGACTACCACCATTTATAATGTATTTCCGGGTTCATAGACGGTTAGATCAAGGATATATATATATATATATATATATATATATATATATATATATATATATATATATATATATATATATATATATATATATTTTTTTTTTTTTTTTTTTTTTTTTCATACTATTCGCCATTTCCCGCTAGCGAGGTAGCGTTGAGAACAGAGGACTGGGCTTTTGAGGGAATATCCTCACCTGGCCCCCTTCTCTGTTCCCTCTTTTGGAAAATTGAAAAAAAAGCGAGAGGGGAGGATTTCCAGCCACCCGCTCCCTCCCCTTTTAGTCGCCTTCTACGACACGCAGGGAATACGTGGGAAGTATTCTTTCTCCCCTATCCCCAGGGATATATATATATATATATTAAGAATATATGGTGTGGGAGGCAAGTTGTTAGAAGCAGTGAAAAGTTTTTATCGAGGATGTAAGGCACGTGTACGTGTAGGAAGAGAGGAAAGTGATTGGTTCTCAGTGAATGTTGGTTTGCGGCAGGGGTGTGTGATGTCTCCATGGTTGTTTAATTTGTTTATGGATGGGGTTGTTAGAGAGGTGAATGCAAGAGTTTTGGAAAGAGGGGCAAGTATGCAGTCTATTTTGGATGAGAGAGCTTGGGAAGTGAGTCCGTTGTTGTTCGCTGATGATACAGCGCTGGTGGCTGATTCGTGTGAGAAACTGCGGAAGCTGGTAAGTTTGGTAAAGTGTGTGAAAGAAGAAAGCTGAGAGTAAATGTGAAGGAAGTGGAGGAAGTGAAGTGTTTTAGATATCTGGGAGTGGATTCGGCAGCGGATGGAACCATGGAAGCGGAAGTTAATCATAGGGTGGGGGAGGGGGTGAAAGTTCTGGGAGCGTTGAAGAATGTGTGGAAGTCGAGAACATTATCTCGGAAAGCAAAAATGGGTATGTTTGAAGGAATAGTGGTTCCAACAATGTTATATGGTTGCGAGGCGTGGGCTGTAGATAGAGTTGTGTGGAGGAGGGTGGATGTGCTGGAAATGAGATGTTTGAGGACAATATGTGGTGTGAGGTGGTTTGATCGAGTAAGTAATGAAAGGGTAAGAGAGATGTGTGGTAATAAAAAGAGTGTGGTTGAGAGAGCAGAAGAGGGTGTTTTGAAATGGTTTTGTCACATGGAGAGAATGAGTGACGAAAGATTGACCAAGAGGATATATGTGTCAGATGTGGAGGGAACGAGGAGAAGTGGAAGACCAACTTGGAGGTGGAAAGATGGAGTGAAAAAGATTTTGAGTGATCGGGGCCTGAACATGCAGAAGTGTGAAAGGCCTGCAAGGAATAGAGTGAATTGGAACGATGTGGTATACCGGGGTCGACGTGCTGTCAATGGATTGAACCAGGGCATGTGAAGCGTCTGGGGTAAACCATGGAAAGTTTTGTGGGGCCTGAATGTGGAAAGGGAGCTGTGGTTTCGGTGCATTATACATGACATCTAGAGACTGAGTGTGAACGAATGTGGCCTTTGTTGTCTTTTCCTTGCGCTACCTCGCGCACATGCAGTGGGAGGGGGTTGTCATTTCATGTGTGGCGGGGTGGCGATGGGAATGAATAAAGGCAGACAGTATGAATTATATACATGTGTATATTTGTATATGTCTGCGTGTGTATATACATGTATACGTTGAGATGTATAGGTATGTATATTTGCGTGTGTGGACGTGTATGTATATACATGTGTATATATATATATATATATATATATATATATATATATATATATATATATATATATATATATATATTTTTTTTTTTTTTTTTTTTTTTTTTTTTTTTTTTATACTTTGTCGCTGTCTCCCGCGTTTGCGAGGTAGCGCAAGGAAACAGACGAAAGAAATGGCCCAACCCCCCCCCCCCCCCATACACATGTACATACACACGTCCACACACGCAAATATACATACCTACACAGCTTTCCATGGTTTACCCCAGACGCTTCACATGCCTTGATTCAATCCACTGACAGCACGTCAAACCCTGTATACCACATCGCTCCAATTCACTCTATTCCTTGCCCTCCTTTCACCCTCCTGCATGTTCAGGCCCCGATCACACAAAATCTTTTTCACTCCATCTTTCCACCTCCAATTTGGTCTCCCTCTTCTCCTCGTTCCCTCCACCTCCGACACATATATCCTCTTGGTCAATCTTTCCTCACTCATTCTCTCCATGTGCCCAAACCATTTCAAAACACCCTCTTCTGCTCTCTCAACCACGCTCTTTTTATTTCCACACATCTCTCTTACCCTTACGTTACTTACTCGATCAAACACATTGTCCTCAAACATCTCATTTCCAGCACATCCATCCTCCTGCGCACAACTCTATCCATAGCCCACGCCTCGCAACCATACAACATTGTTGGAACCACTATTCCTTCAAACATACCCATTTTTGCTTTCCGAGATAATGTTCTCGACTTCCACACATTTTTCAAGGCTCCCAAAATTTTCGCCCCCTCCCCCACCCTATGATCCACTTCCGCTTCCATGGTTCCATCCGCTGACAGATCCACTCCCAGATATCTAAAACACTTCACTTCCTCCAGTTTTTCTCCATTCAAACTCACCTCCCAATTGACTTGACCCTCAACCCTACTGTACCTAATAACCTTGCTCTTATTCACATTTACTCTTAACTTTCTTCTTCCACACACTTTACCAAACTTATTAAGTCACATGTATGCAAATTAGGTCAATTATCGTATCGTCCTCAGCAGTCCTAAATGAGGTCGTCTTTGTATATATACTAATTAACCATCCTAATGCAGCTTAATCTTTGGCCTTAACGTGTGAAGTACGTGAATATGAAGCGGACTAAATACAAGCATGCGAGTACTCTCTCTCTCTCTCTCTCTCTCTCTCTCTCTCTCTCTCTCTCTCTCTCTCTCTCTCTCTGTCTCTCTCTCTCTCTGTCTCTCTCTCCTTTCCATGTGCCTCATAGCGTGTTGATAGTGACCCCGCCCGCCCTTCCTCCTTGATGACCCAGGGCTTGGGCATTCCATGGGCTATATGTCATCTGGCCATCGAGGCAGGTGGGACGTTGTGCTCTGATTAATTAATCATACACAGAACGCCCGAATAACCACGCTAATATCTAATGATCATAGAGTCAACCCTCTCTCTCTCTCTCTCTCTCTCTCTCTCTCTCTCTCTCTCTCTCTCTCTCCCTCCCTCTCTCCCTCTCTCTCTCTCTCTCTCTCTCTCTCTCTCTCTCTCTCCCCCTCTCTCCCTCTCTCTCTCTCTCTCTCTCTCTCTCTCTCTCTCTCTCTCTCTCTCTCTCTCTCTTAGTTCTGTGGTTGTCATCTATTTCGTTGCGATTTTATTAAGACCACGTTTAACTCGTGATTGGACTTTGATAACTTCGCTACCATTATGTGCTCCATTCGTTGTCTTTTCAGACGTTTATCTCTCAGACATCACCGGCTGACTTAACCGTAGGGAACATCAAAGATTAGATGAGATTTTCACTTATCATATGTCTTTTTGACGTGCTTTCGACGATATGTATATGTACATCCCTGTACTGTATTCAGTGGCAGATAGACTTGTTGAGCGTACAGATTCCAATCTGGGGCGTATAGTCGATGAATTATTTATGTAGTAATCTGAGCAGTTGGCAATAAATCTACTCGAAGAATAGGATGCATGTTTTACTATAGAAGACTTACACACACACACACACACACACACACACAAGCAGCCAGCTCTCGCGAGCAAAAGTCAGAGTAATACCTGGAGGAAGGAGAAAGTGTACCAACATCACGGTGTAAGGTAAGAGGGTCGAGTTTCAAAATGACCCTGGGTGAGGATGTAGAGGCTAGAACCACCCCAGATATGAGAGCAGGACTCTACTCAAGGGAAGAGCAATCCCTTGTATAAACGGAGCCATCTAGAAACACAAGAACGGTAAAGCTAAGGAGAAGCAAAGGTAGAAAGGAAATACAATAAAGAGTAACTCTAGAGATAAAGAAAAGTGTTGGAAAGTAAACGTTAAATAGGGACATGGAGAACAAATTGAAGGCCTAAGCAATAAAAACTGAAGACTAAGGGAAAAATGATGCTTCATTAGTCCATTAAAGGTGAACTAAAGTACATTGTTCTCCCTTCAGTGTTCAGTGAAAGGTTAATTTCGTTCATTTTACTGCTGGTGTAATTTCCATAAGAGCAAAATTCCTGAGAGCATATATATATATATATATATATATATATATATTAAACAAACTAGTATAAAAGCGTAGAAGAAAAGCAACGGAGAGAGAGAGAGAGAGAGAGAGAGAGAGAGAGAGAGAGAGAGAGAGAGAGAGAGAGAGAGGATAGCGTAACAAAAGCAGTCCTGGAAACCATGACATTTGCGTTGCTAAGCGTTACAAACAAGAGCCGAAGCCCTTAAGGCGGCCGGCGTGACAGACTCCAATTATCATTCTTTTTTTTATGAGGCAAACAGAGGGTTAGCAAGCTCGAACATACACCACGAGACGATTAATGAAGAGTATGATGAAAAACAAGAGCCGAGCGGCTGTGATTAATGGGATCAATTGCTCGTATTTCTAAACAGGCTGGGGTTGTTTTTTTTATATATGAAATGATGCTTATATAAATGATTGATGACTTTCTATCAATGAACAGGCGTTTGCTTCTTCGTGTTTTAGAGTGAGTGCTTTGTAGGCATGCTCATGTATCGTGTGTGTGTGTGTGTGTGTGTGTGTGTGTGTGTGTGTGTGTGGTGTGTGTGTGCGTCAAATGGCAGTGTCAAATGCTTTATGATAGTGCAGATAGAGACAGTCCACCGAGCATTCTCCTATTTCCAAACCAGAGCTCACTGTCTCGTACAAACCTAAGACGTTCGTTGCACATGTGTGTGTATATAAATGCGTGTGTGTGTGTGTGTGTGTGTGTGTGTGTTTGTGTGTGAGAGAGAGAGAGAGAGAGAGAGAGAGAGAGAGAGAGAGAGAGAGAGAGAGAGAGAGAGAGAGAGAGATTGCTTGTCAGATGGAAGGGACTGTATAAACTGGAGTGTGATCGTGTCTACCTCACCTCCAAGTTAACGGGTCTCTCGTAGGTACCACGAACTAACCACCCTCGGTGCGCCTGCGCACAAACCTGTGGAAGAATGAACATTTGTTACGACAGAGAGAAGAGAAACATCCAGGGTACTTGGTGTATTTGGTACATATACGAGATAGTATCACACAGTGCCATACACCAGGACAATATGTTATGTCCTTATCATCAGACCAGTGTTGGTCAGTTTACAATATGCTGTATTCTGCAACTTCGATGATTTCATGGCAGTTTGAAAAGTGGATCATCAATTCTACATGAATTCCATGAAGAGATCTCATCATCTACTCAATTTTAGTTGCTCGTGTGGAATACTGATTTTGATATATTCATTGTGTTCACTTCAGTCAGATATAAAACATTTCTCTTCCCTGTATCAAATGTATTAGCATTTGAATAACTACATTTGCTCTTGACTGCACATACAAATATTCCATGGTCGTGTTCTTTCATGATGATAACGTATATTTAGTTAAATGTTTACGTAAAGGTTGTGGATTCTGTGTAGGCTTTGAAATAGAGAAATGAACAGATGAACTTCGTCGGTTTATTTATCTGGTTCAGATCCTTCACAGAAAGTATAAGCCCCGGGGTACACCATGGGAACCTTCTGGGAGTTTCGTTTTGCTTTAGATTTTGTACACCACCTTGAGAATGGTGATGGTTGAAGCACGACTGGCCGAGAGTGGTGATGGGGAACTGGAGGTGGGAGAGGAATGGTTTATATAAAGTGATGGGTGATGGTAATTGACGAGGAGGAGGGGAGTAAAGAGCAACAGATGAAAGGATAACAAGTTACATAGGGGAAGATGATGATGAGTGTTGGGTGAAGTGCGGTGAGTGACGGTTCAAAGTGATGAATGATGGATAGAGGTTGACTGACGAAGAGTGACGGTTGGAAAGCGGCTGGTGAAGGATGGTGCGTGAAGAGAGAGGCTGGACATGAAGGATGGATTTTTTTTTTTGTGGGATATAACGAGAAATAGATAAGCAGTAACGGATGCATCTCATGATACAACTTTTGTTGGTCTAGCTTGATCCTGTATCATCATCCAGACATAGTCATTCCTCAAGCCCTTTGGATCTTTCCGTCGAAGTGGATTACGATAAGGTATTACGAAACCCTAAAGCAAATACCTGGTTGATGTTATTTCTTATTCTCAAAGACGGTTATCGTAGACTTCGCAAAAATACCTTAGAAAAAGGGAGATGGATGAGGTGACAGATATTCCTCAGCTCATCAGCTGCAGCTGTGGCTTGTCGTGTGTCGTCTCTTCAATGTACCCACACAACCCATGCTTAAAGTCATTGCCTCATGACCCTCTCCCTACGCTAGACTTCTCGCAACACCTCCCCTTCGTCGGGAAACTTCGCCCTCTTGATCTTTCACGACCTTTTTACTCTCTGATTCCGCCACAGCCTAGCTCCATAATCCCATAACGGCCCCATGTTTTACTTGATGCCATCACAACCCCTTTCTTACTTGATCCCAGCGCTACCCCATCCCTCCTAGATCCCATCAAGACCCTTCTCTTCATTGATCCCATCACGAACCTTCCCTTCCTTGATCCCATCCTCAGTCTCTCCTCTCCCTGGGGGATAGCCACGACCAGCAGCCCAATCTACTGATTCTTCCTCGATGTCTTCCAGCGTTCGGGCAGTAGCGTCTCTCTGCCAGCCTCTCTCACGTCGGGGATCACCCCTCTGAGAGAGCAAATCAAGCGTGCGGGGCGACAAAAGAGGTCGTGTGGTGACTTTCAATGGGGCCTCTTGCATGTTCGACCCACACTAGAAAGTAGCCACGTCTCCCTGTTGGTCAGGGACGTGAGGAGGGAAATTTGAGATGTATTGCTCCGTTCTTTCAGGAAGTCTTCCATCAATGCTTCCAGCGATCTTTAAACTCTGGGAAGCATACGAGAAACTACAGGACGGGGCTAGAACTACATCTCGGGAATACATCACCAACCATTATGTAAAGTGAGTGACACTTCAAAAAGCGTCTGTTGGTGATCCGGAAATGACCTGGAATCGACTTGAAGGCCCCGAAGGAAACCAGATGACGGCATGTAGACGACCGAGATGCGATGGAGAGATAGATGACGACTCACGGTAAAGGTGATGCCCAACATTGACACGATACGAAGATAGCAATCTAATGACGTTCTTCGACAGATTGATCTAACCGCGCAGCCAATGGCAGTCATACGAACCACAGTGGTGCAGTAGCGACGTGACGTAGAGGTAAAGCCAGTGCAAGTTCGGGAGAACTTTCGTCTCGATCTCGAAAACGGACTGGGAATTGCACACACACACACACACACACACACACACACACACACACACACACACACACACAGATGCACACCTGCAGATCTACTTGATACGGTCTTGATATGACCAATAATTAGCATTTTGGCGACCTTTGGAGACCTCCTTCCCTGTGGCCTGGAGGCACAGTGAGGAACTTGATATCGACATACATACCATAAGGGACCCAAGTTAGGGGGAGGACGACCTGGAATTAACATGTTAACGACCATGGCGACGACGAGTTCACGATGACTGGAGGCAAAGGGCGAGGACGTGATCGTTGGGCCGTCAGCTGGGAATTACCGGGAGCAGATTGTTCGGTGTTTCTCTGTCAGGGCGGAGAATCCGGAGGATCTTTCAGGCATTGACATTCGATCCGAGACTTAGACCTAGCCTATGATTCTCTCTCTCTCTCTCTCTCTCTCTCTCTCTCTCTCTCTCTCTCTCTCTCTCTCTCTCTCACACACACACACACACACACACACACACACACACACACACACACACACACACACACAGATATATATATATGTGTGTGTATGCGTGTCGTAGAAGGCGAATAAAAGGGAAGGGAACGGGGGGCTGGAAATCCTCCCCTCTCATTTTTTTTTATTTTTCCAAAAGAAGGAACAGAGAAGGGGCCAGGTGAGGATTTCCCTCAAAGGCCCAGTCCTCTGTTCTTAACGCTACCTCGCTAATGCGGGAAATGGCGAATAGTATGAAAAAAAAAATATTGGAATGTGACGTCCCAGGTCCCCTATTACTGGCACCTGCAGTTGTGAGGCTTCACTCAAGGCAGGAGCAGGGAAATGAAGGACTCATTGGAAGGGACAAGTACCTCAGCGGGACTGTACTCCTCGTCCACTGGCGATGACACAGTCATGCAAAAAAGGTTCTTTCTCGCTCGTGGTGTAACCATTTGCAAGCGGCCCCTTGTAACCCCTATCTATATGTAGCTGGCTAGCCATCAAGATGTCATACAGTTACTGTATGAAGGTCGCACCTGATGGGGAAGAAGGAGAGGCATTACCCATGCCTCTGATGGGTGATCTGATAGCAGACACGTAAGCAAGTCAACACTCAGAAACAAAAGAGAGAGAGAGTAACGTCTGTAAAAGAGATAGATAGATAGATAGATAGATAGATAGATAGAGAGCGAGAGAGAGAGAGAGAGAGAGAGAGAGAGAGAGAGAGAGAGAGAGAGAGAGAGAGAGAGAGAGAGAGAGCTAACCATTCTCGAAAGTCTAACAAAGCAAAAATGTAGTCAGAGCGAAGGAGAGCTGCTGGAGCCAGCTCGCCAGAATAAAGCTTCCCCCACCAGCACGTACAACGCCCACTGTCAGCTAAGATGGGGGGACCAAGAAGTGAACTGGCGGGTTCTCGGAACCTTGGGATTTCAAATTCTTGGAAACTTAGAAAAAGCAAACAGGGAATATATATATATATATATATATATATATATATATATATATATATATATATATATATATATATATATATATATATACACATATATATATATATATGCAAAAAGTGCACAAGTAGCGAGTGTACATAAGATGCAGTTAAACCCACAAAGAAAATACGAAGCGTCAAGCACTTTCGTATATCCTTCAGTCCTGTCAATGTAGTTATACGAAAGCGCTTGACACATAGATAATTAGATAGATAGATAGATAGTTAGATAGGAAAGAGCTTATATGAAAGCGTGATATGTTGTCAGAACCTGTAATAGGAGGATCACGCACTTTAAGATTCGAATCCCATTTCTTGTAGGAGTTAAGGATGAGTTGGCCATTGTATCTGGGTGGATTTCGCGTGGGTGTTCCATGACTTTCCTGTTTAGAGGCGAGGTTGGCGTGTTGGCTGATTACACCGAGTAGCGTCTCAAGTTAGACATACGGATTTAGCCGGTATCCGACGACACTTTAGAGGGTCCGTTCCATTACGAGTTGGAAGTGGCCTTTGAGGCGAAGCTATGGAGTCATCAGAGGACTGAAGGGAAGACAGCCTGGTCGTGGGTCTTCCGGCTCAAATAAGCGTCCTTCATTTCCCTGCTGCTGCGTGAGGTGTAGCCTCATATCTGCAGAAGCACCATGAAATGCAGTCCCTTCGGGTCCTAGTGAAAAGTGGAAAAATGATCTAGATGGATCATAATATGTATACGAAATCAGTTCGATTAATGTGTCGGTGAGGTCATTTAGGTATATGACGGTGGAAGGCAGCCAACCACACCCGTGTTCCTGAACAGATGAATTCCTTTTCAAACTCGGCATCACTCCAGGGAGAACCTCCCTCATCCCCGGTATGTCAGATGTTCACAACATCATCCCAGACTGATGTGATGATAATTTATAGCGCCACACCATAATGACGCATGAATAACGATGAATAACAAGTGTGGAAAGGTCAGTGAGTCAGTGAGTCAGTAAGTAGTAGAGGGGGCTTGTGTGATCTTCCCATCTTTTGTTCCTCAGTCTTCACCCTCCAACACTCACAGAGGTCGAGTGAAGAATTGCTCAAAGTGGACGCCAGGTGTTAGAGGTCCCCTTTCATTCCAAATTGCTGAGATGAAAATTAAGCTGGCGTTGCCTGCCTCTCTCTCTCTCTCTCTCTCTCTCTCTCTCTCTCTCTCTCTCTCTCTCTCTCTCTCTCTCTCTCTCCCCAACCCCTTTCCCTACAGGGAACAAAAGATCACAGCTTTTCATCACAAAATACACTCCTCCTCGGGGTCACCTCTCGACATCACCCAAACCTGGTCTTTTCCGACACAGATTACTTATATTCATCATGTGATCATACAGTAGAAAGTACACTTTGTGAAGGTTTAAGCTTTGTAAACAAACACACACACACACACACACACACACACACACACACATACACACACACACACATACACACATACACATACACACACACACACACACACACACACACACACACACACACACAGGTGTTACAGGGCTCCGCCTGCAAGATGTTACACTGCGAGTGAAAAGTCACCTTTGGTGAGACTTCTCATTCCAAAGGAGTTGGCATTCCCCTGCTACTGAGAAAAGCACAGCCTTGGGCTGCAGGAGCCTTTTTGGAAAGGTCATGGGTTAATTACCAGGACTCTTATCACAGAAAATGGTCCTGAGGGTGATATATATATATATATATATATATATATATATATATATATATATATATATATATATATATATATATATATATATATATATGAGAACAATAAACATTCCCGGGAACACACGTTGACAGAAGCTCTCACTCTTAGATATTCCGGTCCTCCGAAAAATACGAGTTCGGGGAGAGAGAGAGAGAGAGAGAGAGAGAGAGAGAGAGAGAGAGAAGAGAGAGAGAGAGAGAGAGAGAACATAAATATTGGAATAGTCTGCGAAATTCTGGAAAATTATGCCACCACCCCACCCCCAGCCACTTCTCGTGTAATTAGCAGTAATGTGGCGCCTGTAATAAGACCAGTCCTCCCTGGTTTCACAGGGTAAACAATATTCCTTGTCCCTCCCTCCCTCAACCTCCTCTCACTTCAAAACCAGAAGGAAAAAACGGAATTCCTACATTTTTAATGGTCGCGCGGGAGAGGCAAAATTCATCAGGACTTAAATGCATTTAACGCCAGTGTATTTCTCCCTTATTCTGCGTGGAAAACCATATTTCCTGAGCAAATTAAAGTGGCTATTCCCAGGATAATTTAGAAACTTCCATATTCCTAATGGTGTCGTGCGTGTGTGTGTGTGTGTGTGTGTGTGTGTGTGTGTGTGTGTGTGTGTAATTAATTACGTATTTGTTCTCTTCAAGGAGGGAGTTTTACACTCGTTGGGCCTCATATCGTGTGTGTGCGCGTGTGTGTGTGTGATTAATATTTGTGTATTATGGTCAGAATATTTCACATTCGTGTTGTCCTGTCTCTTGTCCTTGTCTAGATGTACCATATCTTTACACTTGAGTGTGTAAATACACACACACACCCAAGCCTAAGCCAGGTTCCCATCTATCGACCAGCGCCGAGGGGAGAATGAAAACCTGGGTTGAGTGTGGGCCTACTACTGCCGCGCCTTGGATTCGAACTCTTGCGGTTTCAACCCCAGGAGAGCTCATGTTGAAGTCATGGTCAGTAACCCTATCCATTACACCACGCAGGCGTGTGTGTGTGTGTGTGTGTGTGTGTGTGTGTGTGTGACACCTCTTGTTCCTGCTATAAGTTTTGTCCTTTTTTTTGCCATTCATTTATCATATTCCGTCGCTTGAGTATCCTATACAACCTAATTAAGCCGATGATTTCCTTTACGTGGTCCCTTTTCCAGTCTCATGCAACACGTTTGCCCTCCTTCGTCACTCACATTCCCTGTATTTCTTCTTTATTGTCTTCTCTTTTTATTCCTTGGATTCACATATTCTTTCGCACTTGGATTTTCTTTACTTCAGCGGTCTCGCCCGTTTTCGTTCTCAATGGCCCTGCATTCTTTCGTTCCCTTCTCAGGCTCATTTTAATTGCTTCTTTTCTTCCTTCACGCCTTACCTGATGAAAAGCTTCCTGCTTATTCAAACTGCAGTGCTTCACTCCTGCGCTACGTTCCGCCTCAACGCCTTCCTCCTCCTCCTCCTCCCGTCGTTTCCCTCGAGTTAAACTGCCTCACTTAAAGCTCGCCTTCATCTCGTTCTTTTCTCTCACATCTACCACTCTCACCTCCACCTTTTGCTGGTGTCACTTCCTTCCTCTCCCTTTCCCATCGCGAGGCACTCTCACCTTACCCTTCCTGTTCTTTCGTGATATCTCTTGCTCTCATAACTCTCCACTCGCTCTCTCTCACACTCTCTCCCTTCCGACGCCTGGTGAGTGAGAGCAAGGGATTATCTTTGCCCGTGTGGATGTTTCACTCACTTCCGTAACGCCTAGAGATCACCACGCAATTCAGCTTGTGAGTTAAGCAACGTTAATTCTCTCGACCTATTGTGCCACTGAGTTATATGCGTCGTTAACCCGTCCAACTGCTACTCACCCTGCATGTAACTCATCGTTAACCTTTCCCCGCTATCACACGCCTTGCATGCCATAACCTCGTTTATCTTCACACCCACCACTGACCATGTGAATGATGAGTCGTTTATCATCACATATATCATTTACCCTTGACAGTATACGTCGTTAATCGTCCAAACGAAGCGAACACTCACCCATTACAAATCGCTCAACGTTTAGTCCATCATTCACCCTGTCAGATATACGCCGTTAACCATCCCCGCCCGTACTCACATCCTTTCTTACACATCGTTAAGCACCTCGGACACCGTTCATCTTATGACTCAAACTTCGTTAACTGTCCCAGTTGGGTTAGTATCCCACCAAATTCTGAAGACGATGTATAAGATGAAACTGTGTAAAATTAGGAGTTCTATAGACAGAAATCTGAGGTTTCTGAAGTGATGGAGGTGTTCAAGCTTCTCTTCCTATAACCTGTTGTAGTCGTTTTCGTAAGATCCCACCAGAACCCTGAAGGTTGTATTTATCTAGCCACCCGGCAGGAGAGGACAGGTCCTGGCTCTGGTAAACCATCTTTTTTTTTCCTCCCTAAGGCCACGACTCAATCTATCAAAGTACGCGAGAACGCTGCAACGGTAGGGCAGGTAAACCCTAGCGCTCGGGAGCATTCACAAGAAGAGGTGGCGTCCCCTCTGGGTGATGAAATGCATCTCTTTACGAAGATCAGGAATCAATTGATTAGTCGTATTTGACCTCCTGACGGGAAGGTGAATAGGGTCATGACTTCAAGTTTGTTTCTTGATCTGGTTGTCAGAAGGTTGTCAAGGTGATGATAAACCATGCATGGCCCACTTCATGGTTTACGCCCTGTGTCAGCCCAGTGACAGCGCGTCATCCCCTGTGTACCACATGGCTCCAGTGCACTTTATCCCTTGCAAATCAACTGTGTTTTCAGGGCCCGAAAAGTTTGAGTGTTCTTCACTCCACCCTTTCGTGTCGTCGTCTGTTTTCCCCACATTCTTATTTCCCTCCACTTGTGGCGCATGTGTCCTCTTCTTCAGTCTCTCCTTACTCATCCTCTCCACAAGTTCAAACTATTTCAGTATACCCTATTCAGTTTTCTCAAACACACTGAACAAACTCTGTGCACTACTATATCCCTCTTTCGCAACATCACTCCTTACTTCGTCAACCCTCGTAACACCGCTCATTATCCTCAGACACCTTAATATCCAACACATTCCACGTTCTTCCGTACTTAATCTGCATTTAGAGCCCACGACTCGCATCCATACAGCCCCGATGGGAATGCTAAAGCGTCAAACATACCTATCTTTTCCCCTTAGAGACAGTGGCCTCTCCACACATTCTTCATTGCACCCTGAATCTTTGCCTCCTCACACACCCTGTTATTTACTTCAACTCCCCATAGTTCCTTCTTCTACTAGGTCCATTACCGTATACCAAAACACTCCAGTTCCTGCATGTTGTCTTCACTCATACACACTTGATGTAGTATGCGATACCGGCCATGACGCAGGCAAGGAACCGCATGAGTTCGAATCCTATCTCGCCCCACTTCTAAGCCTCAATACCTTTTTCTTTTCACACACTCTCCCAAACTCTGCCACCAGCTTCTGCAGCTTCTCACTTGAGTTTGCCATCAGAGCTGTGTCATCTGCGATCACCAACTGACCCACCTTGTAGGTCTTCCTTGCCCCAACTTCAGAAGACTGCTGAGCAGTCCCTCTCTTGAAGTCCCGCTGATTTACCTCCCTCGTCACCTCATCCTTAAGCAAATCGAACATCCATGGTGAATTCAGACACGCTTGACGCAGACGCACCATCACTTGGAACCACTTACTCTCTTCTTTTCCTGCTCACACACACGCCGTACTTTCTTGATACAAACGACACGCTGGTTCTAGCAACATCCCCCCCCCTACAGACACAAACACCATATCGGCTTACCACCTTCCGCTAGGCATCTCTGTCAACCCTATCTTACGCTTTCTTTAAAGCCATTAATATCACATCCAACGCCTTGTTTCACTAAGGATTTCACACACAGATTCTTCAAAGTGAAAAACTCTTGTCCATACATCCTCTACGACTCTTGAGGTTACATTTTTCCTCCTCAGTCTGATGTTCTGTGAATGCCCCACCGCCTCAATCACCAAAATACCGTACAACTTAACAAGTACACTCAACAAACTTATACCTCTGTAAATAGAACGTTCACTTCCGTTCACCTTGCCATTTGTGCGGTGGCACTCACAAAGCAGCCAGTATATGGAGAGAGAGAAAGAGAGAGAGAGAGAGAGAGAGAGAGAGAGAGAGAGAGAGAGAGAGAGAGAGAGAGAGAGAGAGAGAGAGAGACTTTTTTCTGGGAAGAAAAAGGACGCATTCGATTGAATTAAGACACCAATTGATTTATCCCTCATCAAAACAATGTTTGAATTCGTTATGATTGTAGAAAAATATCCTGCGTATTGGAATATTTCAGTTTTGCGTCTCCTACGAAGGGCCATAATCATGCCAGCGAAGTCCAAATACGGAGGATGGAAACACATTTCGTTATTCCACAAAAGTTTTAATCCAATTAGGACTACCGTCTGGTTAAACAGAGGAGGGGAGACAAGGGGTCAAAAATGAACCAGAAGAGGAGGAACAAGGGAGGAGGAAGACAAACAGTAGCGCTCGGCCAGGCAAACATCATGTCTGGTCACGTTCCCTGGCAACATCCAGGAACGTGCTAAGTGTAGCCGGTGGCCACACAGTCGACACGGCCAAAAGCTGAAGCTTATGATCAAGCGATCTGTGTTGCGGAAGCTGGTGGGCCTTTGAACCTCAGGAGAGACGTATGGTCCTGTTAGCAGGTGAGATGAAAAAGTCTTAGCAGAGACTCCTGTAAATGGAAAAGGCCACTTTCATTAAGATGAAAGAAGTATTGAATATCTTCGTGCGAATATATTGCATATAAGACTAGCGTTCGTGATTGAGAGTCAGAAGGAAAGGAAGCAGAGGACCTTTAGAAGAAAAGACTCCACACAAATTAAGACGAAAGAATCCTCAAGTGTCTTTTGTGCCTGTGTGGTGCGTGCATCGTCTGTGTTCGTGAGTGTGTGTGTGTCAGGGTTGAGGTCATAGGTCCATCAGTGTATACAAGGGGGTCAAGTGGATGGAATAATCACCGAGGGAACAGACCGACGGAGGGAGATATGGAGAGATGCAGAGAAGGCTGTTCCGGTGAGTGTCTGGCTGCAGAAGATAAGCTTAATATTGAGGGGCAAGTGATGGGATTGTGGGTTTGTCGTTCAAGAAATGGGACTATTGAGGGTGTCCCTTTGATGTGAGAGCGTACCGGACATAGGAATGGTTGAATAGAGCTGGAGAAGGACAGGTCTTTGGAAGTGTGGTTACAGGGTGATAATATTCATTGTCAAATGAAACAGCCAAGAAGAGAAAACGAGTCAAGAACGG
The DNA here is from genome assembly GCF_036320965.1 of Panulirus ornatus. NCBI lineage: Eukaryota > Metazoa > Arthropoda > Malacostraca > Decapoda > Palinuridae > Panulirus > Panulirus ornatus. The sequence goes on from NC_092275.1 coordinate 20,750,475, forward strand.
TCATGTTAACTTGCTGAGGATGATGGAAAATGTGACACAAATATTCTGTTGGCAATGGAGAGAGTTTGTCAAGAAAGCGGAGGAAGAAGAGATGAGAAGAAACTGAAGATGGGCAAGTATAATTTGTGATGAAGATGATTATGATTAGACGCAAATATGACCTATTACTCTCCTGACTCCTAATTAGGTTTCACTTGAACGACTTAAAAGATTACTTTGCAAGAAGAAGTCAGCGTCCAGATTTACATGTAATATAAAGGGAAAATATACTGTGCCTACACTGTACTGAGTACAGCTGTAGATTTGGGAAACAAGCTGTAGTCACAAGATGGTGAAGATTGAAAAGATTTTTGGCTATTTGTGAGTGTGAAATTTAGAAGCTTGATATAAACTATGCAAGTCCCATCTCCTAGGAGAATGGCTGTGTGAGCGAGCATGAGCTGCTGAGTAAAATTCCAAACATGCAGGGAAAGCAGGATATAATAAGAATTGAATCCCGGAGCAGGAGAGGGTGTTGGAGGAGGCTGGAACTTCTTGGAATGACTTCAAAAACACCTGCATGCGAAATTACTCGAGGGAATGACAGTCTTCTGGCATGACTTGAATCCTGTGCGTCTAACGCCTTCAAGCCTGGGAACATATCAGCCCCCTGAAGGTGTTGATTGCGCCACGTTTAACTGACACTGGGGCTTTTAAAAGTATGCCATCAAGGTGCACAACGTACATTCTGAGGGTGTAAAGCGAGGGAGAATGGCTTTCTCCTCGGTACGTCCTTCCTGTGATATACAGTGGTACGTTCTGCCTGTGATATACAGGACCACAGTTTATGACACGAAAAAAAAAAAGACCATGGCATTCTTTCCTCGTCAGAGACGAGAGATTGAGGAAGACGCGAGGTAACGGCAGGAGAAAACTTTACAGATATACAATAAAGATAGTTCAGTCTTGTGTTTGTTTAGAGAGAGTCAAACAAGTTGAAGTGCAAGAGCGAATATTCTTTTGACATGTTCCCTGTCATTTTAAGCAATGGGAACTTAAACAGGAACTTCAAGTGACTGCAGAATCTCTTTGAGAAACTTTAGGATGCTGGATCTTTAAGTGATCACAGAATCTCTTGAGAAAACTTTGGCCATAACGCCAACAGAATGAGGGAAAATTTGAAAAACAGTACACACCACAATGAGCCCAGATGTTCTGCAATCCTCCACTTCTTTTTACCCCGCGAAATGCAGCTTACAGTAGCGTGTGATCTTTTCAAATGACCAACTTAAAGAGAATTATTAACAATTGGCGTGAAAATGATTATTAAAGGCAGCTCCTCCTCATTGTCGCAATGGATCTGAGACAGTTTAAGAGTTTTGAGGTCGAAAAGAGAGAGAGAGAGAGAGAGAGAGAGAGAGAGAGAGAGAGAGAGAGAGAGAGAGAGAGAGAGAGAGAGAGAGAGTTTATGATGGTGGTTCAGATCCTGAGGGTCGTAGTCTACTGACCCGAGTGGGAGGGAGACTGCGTGAAGTAAAATGAAGTCGAGACCACTTGACAAGTACTTGACAGTCCTCTTCGTTTACAGAGGCGGAGGAACAACAGGGAGGCTTCCGTGGCCATGACATGGAGGCAGGTGAATGTGGAAGCTCTGCATTAGCAATCTCTTGATTCATCGCCGTCAAGGGACTCGTATGCGAACCTGCCGTGCGTACTTAACCAGGAGTTTACACAACAGGCTGGATCCTCCTCCTCCTCTTCTTCCATCCCAAGTGAGGACGGGAAGAATGTCTCTCAGCGAGGCCCCAAAAAGGCTTTGGCTCTCCCGAGGAGTTTGATGGTACATGGAACTCCTGCAGGAGACGTGGAACAGCCAGATGTTTTCGATTCGCTTTACCCACTCCCTGTGGGGCGATGCTGAGGAATGTAAACAGCAGGAGATCACTTTGATTTCCCGATGCAGTTTATGTCAACATTGGAGATAAAATTCGCAGCGCCCGGTGCCATTTAGTCGACGAAAACGACAATAGACAACTACTGCTGTTTGCATACGTTGTCTGTGTAATGGCTGCTTTTATATTCTGCGAATATATGACAGGCATTTGAAACTACCCACTGACGGAAAACTGTTTTTTGACGAATGGCCACCAACTTCTATGTATCAGTCGTGAATGTGTGTAGCATTTCAATGAACTGTTTGGGAGCAGTATTTATGATCGACAGAGACAATGAATTTATATGGTATTTGCATATAGATGCATGACACAGAGCAGTACATCACGATGGGTTTGAAGGTTTGATTATCTCTGTGGAAAACATCTCTCGAAATTGTATTTCTTTTTTTTTTCATGGGATAACCAAAAACATCCCTAAGGACTAACGCTGCTGAAATATCATTGTTCAAGCCAGAAATAAAACACCTTAAATCCCCCCTCCAAAGAAAATGGGTGTATCTCACAACACAGATTGTAACATTACCTTAAACGGATGAAAAGACAGATACAGCGAAAGGCGAATTCAATATTGACCTTAGCGGCAATTCAGCCTGTGTTTTCCCTGTTCAAAAAAGATACGTGATTATGTTAGCCAAGTGTGTATCATTACCGATATTGAATACTTTATTCCGATATCATTTTGCTGACCCAACCATTAAAGAATTTTTTTTTTTTTGAAAGCAAGAGGATATTAATGGCATAACTTTATCGTTTTTTTTTATCATTCTTTGTCGCTGTCTCCCGCGTTAGCGAGGTAGCGCAAGGAAACAGACGAAAGAATGGCCCAACCCACCCCCCATACACATGTATATACATACGTCCACACACGCAAATATACATACCTACACAGCTTTCCATGGTTTACCCCAGACGCTTCACATGCCTTGATTCAATCCACTGACAGCACGTCAGCCCCGGTATACCACATCGCTCCAATTCACTCTATTCCTTGCCCTCCTTTCACCCTCCTGCATGTTCAGGCCCCGATCACACAAAATCTTTTTCACTCCATCTTTCCACCTCCAATTTGGTCTCCCTCTTCTCCTTGTTCCCTCCACCTCCGACACATATATCCTCTTGGTCAATCTTTCCTCACTCATCCTCTCCATGTGCCCAAACCACTTCAAAACACCCTCTTCTGCTCTCTCAACCACGCTCTTTTTATTTCCACACATCTCTCTTACCCTTACGTTACTTACTCGATCAAACCACCTCACACCACACATTGTCCTCAAACATCTCATTTCCAGCACATCCATCCTCCTGCGCACAACTCTATCCATAGCCCACGCCTCGCAACCATACAACATTGTTGGAACCACTATTCCTTCAAACATACCCATTTTTGCTTTCCGAGATAATGTTCTCGACTTCCACACATTCTTCAAGGCCCCCAGAATTTTCGCCCCCTCCCCCACCCTATGATCCACTTCCGCTTCCATGGTTCCATCCGCTGCCAGATCCACTCCCAGATATCGAAAACACTTCTCTTCCTCCAGTTTTTCTCCATTCAAACTCACCTCCCAATTGACTTGACCCTCAACCCTACTGTACCTAATAACCTTGCTCTTATTCACATTTACTCTTAACTTTCTTCTTCCACACACTTTACCAAACTCAGTCACCAGCTTCTGCAGTTTCACACATGAATCAGCCACCAGCGCTGTGTCATCAGCGAACAACAACTGACTCACTTCCCAAGCTCTCTCATCCCCAACAGACTTCATACTTGCCCCTCTTTCCAAAACTCTTGCATTTACCTCCCTAACAACCCCATCCATAAACATATATATATATATATATATATATATATATATATATATATATATATATATATATATATATATACACAGACATATACATATATACACATGTACATACTTCATACTAGAAACAAGAAATATAATGACCCGTTTCAGCGACGGCCATTTTGAATCTAGAAATCTAGAAGGAAGTGCTCCGGTCCTGATTCAATTTGCAGTTTCAGGTCAGCTTAAAATTAAAAAAGAACGTCTCTTCTGTCACTCAAACTACATTTTTATTCTCAGAAAATCTTGATTAGCGTTAGGTAACGCGCGTTCCCTTCTGCATGTGCACGAGCGTGCGTATGCGTGTGTGTGTGTGTGTGTGTGTGTGTGTATGTGTGTGTGTGTGTGTGTGTGTGTGTGTGTGTGTGATTACTCGTCTTGTGTTACGGAAGGAGTTCTATACTCGCGTTCCCTCGTCTCTTGTACTGTACGAGGAGGGAGTTTTACGCTCGTTTAAGTCCCACTTCTTTTGTGTGTGTGTGTGTGTGTGTGTGTGTGTGTGTGTGTGCTACATATGGACGTAAGCTTACGTGAAATTAGAAATACACGTAAGGTTTTAAGACGGAATGGAGGGCAACCACAGTCTATTTTCCATTCATATGTCTCGACAGCAGTCAACTTATACAGTTTTATAAAGACACATTAGGATCACATGGGAAGAGGATTATGCCACTTTGAGAGTCAAGTCGACTCCAGGCATACCGGGGTACAAGGACGATAAACTTAACGTAATTTGGTAATTTATTCTGAGTTCTAAATAGACTGGCTACAGAGGTTGGCAGCGGTGCACAACGCGGAATAGTTAAATGCCTATTTGCATCTGGCGAAAGTGGGTACCTTTGAACGGAGACTAGTTTGGGTAAGAGATCTCTGTAAATATATATATATATATATATATATATATATATATATATATATATATATATATATATATATATATATATATATATATTATGTATAATGGAAATGATCGCAGTTGAGCGCATGAGTCCACAGTGAAATGAAACATGATAAGTTCCCGAGTGCACTTTCGTGTATTAATCACATTATCAGTACCATGAAAGGCAGTTAAGCAGACTTTGACATTATGAAGGAGGAAAATGAGACAACACAGTAATGAAACAGCTTCGAAGATAGTGCCCTTGTGTCTCAAATTCCATATAATGATGAATAACTGACCCTAAGTTAACGATAAATACGAAACTAATGGCAATAATCCGTTTATACATGTTATATACCTCGAAATATAACATGAATTATGTTTGATTATACCTTAATCATATTTATCATGATTTATATGCATGAATATATAGTAGCCAAATAGGTAATGACATAAAAAAAAGTTCTCTGATCTAGTTTCCCTTAATCAGGCTGAGCTGGAGCCAAAATGAGCTGTGCAACTAGGTCATAACTATTCAGTTTCGGAATTTCAACAACTCTGGTCATTGTGCCTTCATTTTCAGCAAATTGTCGTAAATTCACGATTGACGTAACGAATAAGAATGGAAGATTTCTGTAATAATGGTAAATGATTGTCAGCTTGTTTAACAGTCGACGATTTTGAATAATGCCAAAATACAACTTTATACGTCGTCAAGTCAGCTGTCATATACAGTACCCAGCTCCCAAAGGTAAGGGTACAGGATCGAATCCTGCTGCCGAAGGGCATTATTTGATATATGTATGGCATGAATCGATAGATAGATAGATAGATAGATAGATGGAGAGAGAGAGAGAGAGAGAGAGAGAGAGAGAGAGAGAGAGAGAGAGAGAGAGAGAGAGAGAGAGAGAGTTGTATCTACAAAACTCTGGCGTCTCTCTCTCTGCCTCTCTCTCTCTCTCTCTCTCTCTCTCTCTCTCTCTCTCTCTCTCTCTCTCTCTCTCTCTCTCTCTCCCTCCGCGTTGGGTGGCGGCAGTCTCCTGGTCGGAAGGGATTAGCTAGCCCGAGGCTTTGATACGGGTGGGTTATCGCCCCCCAACACACGGCCGAGATCAACAGACGTTGCCGGGCTCACTCACTGGGACGAGGGGGCCCTCGAACCTGCCTCTCCTGGACTGGAAGCGAGAGTTGTACCCCACATGGCCAAGGGGACCTTGAACGTGGGATCAGATTAACCGGTTAAGTCGGTAGATTAAGCTGTGCTCGTCATTTCCAACTATGATATGAACTGACTGTGTCCACGACCTCAACTGCAATCGCTTCCGTCGAAGCTTGCTTGTTTTCCTATCCCCCTGTTTCCTCTCTTTCTGTCTCTGGTCTATCTGCCTGTCTCTCTTTCTCTCACTTACTGACCGTGAAGAGAGCTAAGTTGGAGGTAAGGAGGGTTTGCACATGTACTGTTTTGCCTTATGGCGTCCAATATTTGCAGGAAAGACGATGTGGGCTAATCAGTCTTAGGGAAAGGACTGTTCCCTTTGGCCCTGGTGTACTTGCATGGGGGACGAGTAAGAGGCTTATGTGTGCCAGGGCAAATACTGAAGAAGAAAGAATTTGCCTGTTTTCCTTTCCCATGGATAGACCACTACGTATAGGGCCAATAGTGATATATGCTTCAAGTCATCTTATTCGTACGAGATTTTGATATTGACAAGATCTCACAGAGGATGCAGGGAATAGTGAAGCTATAGAATTATTTCTGAGGGTATTGCAGGAGATCTATGTCTCCTTTGAGATCGTGAAACTCCGAGGGAAGTCCGCGTTAAGGAGTCTCAAAGGGCGTAGAACAATTGTAAGTACTGAGAGACAGATACAGTCATATCCACTTCTTACTATTAGACAAGCAATGACGCAGACGTTGCTCTGGTGATCCATGTTCTTGTTAGTGACTATCTCGCAGTCCCTAGCCATGAGATCCCATTGACATAGAGACGCTGCGTCGTAGGCCACCTAACGATTGTGGACGACGGCCGTGAGTGGATCCAGCGGGTGGGGGGAAAAGATGACGCCCTTGTGATGAAAATGATCCAGGCGAAATACCAAAGATGAATATCCCTTTTTCTCTCTCGCTCTTGTGCCACCGTGCGCAAGCAGGGGCAAGAAAGTGTCACGCGATACAGTCATATACGTCCGGAGTCCCAAGATACGGGAAACCCGCACCGAACCAGCGAAAGCAAAAGCATCATCAGTACATCAACACTTGATAACATCAGAAGAGAGACCATTTTAGTGGAGCGGAATTATCATAAAACGATCCACCAAGCTAATTCTAGAGAGAGAGAGAGAGAGAGAGAGAGAGAGAGTGAGAGAGAGAGAGAGAGAGAGAGAGAGATGGGGGAGGGGTAGCATTTTTCTCTCTGGTCTTTATTACCGCGAGAATGCATGAGACAAATGCTACTACATCAGATGCAAAATAGGTCGCGATATTCTGCTCATGCCTGGACAAACAAACCCAGTGTTTGGAAATAATATTCTGGGTTGTTGAAGAGCCACGTTGAACGAGGCGGCACTCTTGGTATTTCCGTGCAGACAAGGGGGCTGGTGATGTCCTCGTACACACACACACACACACCAGCTACTCCTGCCACTACCGGCGATCACCAGCGATGATGTTCTTTTGCATTTTCCACCACTAACCGTGGCCCAGGACAACTATCCCTTGCCACTACCTTTAGCTACTTATGATACACAGCTTACAGAGGCGATCCACGAATCGTCCTCGTTCGAGCTGCTGCTCTTGTCGTTATGCTGTGGCATTTATACACACCTCCTGTGTCCCTCATCTTCTCCCTCCTTTGCAGTAGGATCCGCAGACACACTTCGTACACAGCGCCGTCTACATGAGACCCGTACTCACTGCACTGCCCCCTTACCTCCCAAACCTCTATGGTTACCTCCCTCCTCAAGTGACTACAAGTACCAAGACATCCCCGGTCAGTTTCCTTATTCCTCTGTGTTACCTGCAGTATCTTTTGTCCTCTTCCACAGTTCTCATTCACAGAGAACATCACTTCGTCACGTTTCCGCTTCAAGCACTCTTACACTATACCCTTTCTATGATAACCACCTTCATCTCGTCCCTCTCGATCCCTCTCCAGTACGACAAAACATCTCGCCCACCTGTATGCATGCATTACTTTAGCTAATGTTCCTACCCACTATGCAATCCTCTTTTTCCCCTCTTCACTGAGTAGTATCATTAAACCAAACCTCACAAGCTTCTCTTGCATAACAGCATTACCCATCCATTCCTGCTTAAAAGCACTGTTTTGTCCAGTGTCCCAACTACCAAGAACCATTTAAACCTTTCCTGAACTCTGCTTCTAAAATAGGGATTCAGCAGTATGAGAAGCAGTCAAAAAAAAAAAAAAATAATGCGCATGATTTAATTAGGCCAATATGCTGATCAAATCGTTTTCGAAAACATCGCCGTCTGTGGTTTATGCAAGCCATTTGGAATCATTTATAAGCAAACGAATACAGAGTGGCCGGTAATCGAGCTTAATTTCTGCCACCGCTGGAATATTTAACATAATCGTCCATCGTGGAATCAGTGACATGAACAGCCCACAGGCTGGAACATTCAGAGTTCTCCCCTTATCTTCAGTGGCTGTAGGGGGTACGGGAACACAACAGAAAAGAGGTTTGGGTACGTGTAGCAGCAGAGACAGAAAGTCGATGAAGAACGACTTAAAAGGACGTGGATACTGTAGGAAACAAGAGGAGCAGTGGTCATAGGAGAGAATAAAGCTTGGGAAAGGCGGGGGAGGAAGGTTTATAGTCAGTTATCAACCGAGGTTTAGTTTCAAACGTAGATGAAACTCGAGAAGGGACCACACCGAGCAGTGCATGACAGAGGTGTCTTTGAGTTCCAGGTTAACCATGGAAGCCCTGTGGCACCCACACCTTCCAGAGAGTCTCCAGCTCTGGCTCTCAGTGCTGGTGATAATAGTACCATCTTTCCCCTTTCAAAAAAGTTAAGTGTTGAATGGTAGGAGAAGGAGAGGGACTGGAGGGGATGTCGAGCAAGGGAGTGTGTGTGCAGCGGAGGGTGGAGGGCAAGGGTGTGACATGGAAAGGGGGGAATATTTTGAGTCTCAGCGGCGTAGGGCATGATAGTGAGAGACGGCAGGACTAGAGTATGGAGTTGGGACATCAGACGCCACCGTGAGGCTGTCAGGCGAAGCTCTCTTGTGCTGGGAAGATGTCGAATGTGAGGGGAAAAACACCTGCGTGTTTGGTGGGTGTGTGTCTGGAGGGGAGGGCTTGCAGGTCTGCCAAGCTGGGGACAATTAAACAGATGTAAGAGATCTCACTGGCGTTTTTGTCAGGTGGAGAATGTCCTCATGAAGGCACTGCCAAGGTCGTACCCTGACTGGGGAGGTGTTCAACGCAAAGCAGGACAAATAGGTTGATAATTTATGGTAAGGGAGCCGGGAAGGACTGGAGAGGAGAGGGAAGATGAAATGAGTAACGGGAACGTAGAAGGATCGTGTGAGAAGGCTGAATGATGACAGGAAGATCAAAATCCTCAGTTTCTCAGTTCCGTGTGTGTGTGTGTGTGTGTGTGTGTGTGTGTGTGTGTGTGTGTGTGTGTGTGTGTGTGTGTTTTATAGTGCTAACGCTTAGACGTCGAAGAAGATCGTCTTCTGAGTCGTAATATTCACGCCACTTAGACTTGCTCTCGTTGGTACTGAACGTTTTGTTTCAGACGCATTTTTCAGCATATTCCCGTTCTGGGTTGTGTGTGTGTGTGTGTGTAGGTGTGTGTGGGTGTGTGTGTGTGTCTGAATGTGTTCTTGTTGTGACCTTAGGACAGTACTGGCATACTAGATAAGTAACGAGGTTTCCTATGATTTTCAGGTATGAAAGTCACTCATGAAAGATCAACTAAGTCGAACCTACTGACTTTAGGTCAGGGGTCAGGGTGAGGGACAGGTGGATTTTGTTATCATGTAGGTCCTTCCTAATTCAAGCTATTTATTGCATATACCTCTTAACAGTAGCTATAAGTGCTGAACTTTATCTTTCGAATCGGATGGATTACTTTCTCAAGGCACTCGACCATATGACATACGTTAAAGATATTTGTAATTCATATATTATACTGGGCATTTTTACTCGCTCGTGTATATGAGGCCGAGGAAAGGTGAGGGAGGCGGGGAGAGAGAGAGAGAGAGAGAGAGAGAGAGAGAGAGAGAGAGAGAGAGAGAGAGAGAGAGAGAGAGAGAGAAGGAGGGTAGGATAGATAGAGTGATAGACAGGAGAGAGAGGTAGTGTCGTATGGAAACCCAACCACCCACCACATCTCATACCTAGACGTCTGTTCAACTCAGTGCGAAAGGAAGCAACACTGCCACTGCTTGCGAGGAGTTCCTACGCGGTCTGGGAGAACGATTTGGGTACAATGAGGCCTCATGAATAATGCACTAATAAGCGGAATTCGGGAGGATGGAATCCTCATCATTTCGGACATATATCTTCCACGATTACTCCACACGATTAGGTTTCCTCTTCAGAGTGAAAAGGTAATGTCAATCAACTTCAGCTGGTTGCCTGTCTTTGAGATTGACGAGGTGAACGCCTCCAGTCTTGGTACTACAGCCAAGAGGGAGGATTGTACCTGGCATGATCCAGTTGCGTATCAAAGGCGACGCAAAGGTTAGGTTAAGGAATGGAGGTAGCTTATGCTGCCTCTGTTGGGCCTTGATGCAAAGGATGCATTTAGGTAGGGAGACAGCTGATCGTACTCCTACTAAGGCATTAATAATAATGTTGATAATAATAGCAATAATGATAATAATGACAATAATAGTAATAATTATAATGATAATGATAATGATAATGATGATAATAATAATAATGATAATAATAATGATAATGATAATAATAATAATAATAATAGTAATAATGATAATAATAATAACAATAATGATAATAATAATAATTTCTTTTCTTTCATACTATTCGCCATTTCCGCATGAGCGAGGTAGCGTTGAGAACAGAGGACTGGGCCCTTGAGGGAATATCCTCACCTGGGCCCCTTCTCTGTTCCCTCTTTTGGAAAAAAAAAAAAAAAAAAAAAAAAAAAAATAATAATAATAATAATAATAATAATAATAATAATAATGACAACAATGATAGCAGGTTTATTTGCCAAGAAAGGTATACAGAGTAAAATAACATTGTCTTGGTGTACAATATTATATTACATGCATAACTAACGTTAGAATAATTAAAAACGCTGTCATTAAAAGACCAAAAAATAGGAGCATTATAACGTCATGTGTCTGATGATGTATAAGTCTACATTCACGGAATTAAAGACTGCTTCTGGCAGTCTCCTGAAGTTGAATCTAAGGGTACATTCTAGTCTTGAAGGCAGGCGAACTCCTTTTTGCCGCACTTCGAAGTTCAAGTGAAGGTGTGTACATTCAGGGCTGATGTATTCTAGCCTCACTCCTCTTGCCCCTCCAGTCTGACAGCCTCTTTCATTATGATTGCTCTACGGTGTGAAAGGCTTGCTACTTAAGGTTTATACCCTCATGCGGGAACTGGGCGCATTTTCACTACTGTGATTCGAACAAAGTATTCATGTTGCATGACGCCAGATCAACTTGATCATGTCAGTTATTGATATGCATACAGCGCTCCTTTTCGGAGAAAGAGATGAAGGCGGGGAAAGAACAAGTGTGCGAGATTCTCTCCATGAGAGGAACGTACCAAGGTAATTCTTGATGGAGACAGTGGCATTGGATTCCAACGTGGGAGTTTACCACGTTGAAACCATGGGTGTGATCAATTGGATTCCAACGTGGGAGTTTACCACGTTGAAACCATGGGTTTGATCAGAACAGTATTTACCGGGGTGGTACTAACGTTTCAGGGTGTTCACATCCCCAGCAGGCAAGTGGCAGAATGTGTTGCTGTTGTTTTTTTGCCGTGTTCGGTGTGTTGCCTGATCCGTGAAGTTGCAAAATCCTTGACAGAGAGAGTCAGTGGATGAGACGTGACGAGTGTATGATTTCAACAGTTCTCGTCCTTCAACGGCAGCAGTATGAACCTAGCAGAAATGTCGCTGGTAAGTCTGGAGCGACAGGAATGGACGAAGGCAAGCGAGTATGAGTATGTACATGTGTATATATGTATATGTCTACGCGTGTGTATGTATATGTTGATATGTATATGAATGTATGTGTTAATGTATGTATATGTATGTATATGTTAATATGTATATGTATGTGTATGTTAATATATATATGTATGTATATGTTGATATATGTATGTACGTATATGTTGATATGTATATGTATGTATATGTGCCTGTATGGGCGTTTATGTATATATACGTATATATAATTGGATGGGCCAATTTTCGTGTGTTTCCTGGCGCTACATCGCTCTCGCGGGAAACAGCGATTAAGCAAAATATGAAAAAGTCTGTAATATTTGACACGTGACTGCGATATTGTCGCTATATTAAACAAAGATGAGAAACGAAATCATGTGCAGAAATAATCCTGTAATTATCAGTGAGTATGATATCCCCGCGTATTTTTCTGCCGCTTGATGTAAAACAATCCCTCTGCCTCTGGATGGAGCTACAGATAGCACTGTATTCGCTATCATCGTGTCACTCCGTTCCTGATGTACCACCACCCTGTTCTGACCCTTAAGAACACACACTCGGTGGCAAGTGTAGTCAGGATGGATTCAACAGCACATGGTTCAGTTAGGTGAAGCGTACGTAGAAATTCAAACTAAGAAATTAGTAAGGCACCAAACCTGGACGTGACTTTTAGTGTCACTGCTACTAACCCCTTACCTCCATTGCCGGTGGTGTCAAGGGTATTGCACTTTGAGGTCGCTGCTCACTGTGTGCCGTATATGCTTAACTGAACGTGAGTGCTTTTGATGCATCGGTGAACAGAGTCGCGAGGCCGTGGTCAAACATCGGCAGCAAGGAAGACCTCCTCAAAGGCCAGATGAATCACTGGTGACGTAAACTTGCGAGCCGAAAGATCAGCAAAGGATGTGTACAGAAATAAAGGAAATCTGTGTAGATACGAGACTTTTGCGGTGATGATTGAGAGCCGTTTAATAAAAGAAAGGCGAATATAGAGACATGAAACTGCATACTGACACGCACAGGCACACACACACACACACACACACACACACACACACACACACACACACACACACAAACACTGGGCAGCACAGAGAAAGATAATCAGAAAGAAAGACAAAGAAAGAGAGAGAGAGAGAGAGAGATAACCTCGCCTCCTGGCTGCCAACACTGGAATATTCGAGATACCAGATTATGCAAAATCAACGTCATTTCAGTTCAAGGAATAAGACGAATTAGCTCAATCTGCGATTCGGGATGGAGGAAATGCATTTACAGTAAGTATAATCATCAAAGTCGACCGGGGGGAAAAAGCGGTTCGTCACGTTGAACTAGCAAGGAAAAAATCACCATCGCCTTAGCGCTAGTTTGAGAAAGAATATGTACGTAAGTCCGGAGCCGTCTGTTAGCTCATTTCGAAGCGACCGAGGGGACGACTGCGACAAAATGATCATAATCCAGTTAGGGAACTCGCTATCTCCAGCCAGACTCGCTGTTCAAACAACATCATACAAGAGACAACTTGAGCGCGCCGTCACCCACCACCCTCCCTCTCCCTCTCTCTCTCTCTCTCTCCCGACACACAGGAGGAGGGGAATCCTGCTTTGGACATGCAACTTCATCTGTCTCATCTACTTCCACCCACGTAGGATTTGATACCAGATGGATGTTAGTTTCTGCAAAGGTGTGCCTTATTTTTTTTTTTTGGGGGGGAGACTTTTGGTGATGATATGCAACGTAGGATGAAGTATGACATTCGTCTTTTAGTTCGAAGATATTCGTAAGCATTTTTATTGTTGCGAGAATTCTTCAGTATGATTAAGTCTCGATTTACTCTCATGTTTTTATGGCGGTGTTAGGTAAGCCATTGCTTCTTTCACTCTATCCTCCTATCTCTCTCTTCGCATGCTCCTTCTTCGTGCTTCCTCCGCTTCTGACACATTTATCCTCTTGGTCGATCCCTCTTCACTCATTCTCTCCGTATGTCCAAACCGTTTCAGTACACTTTGTTCAGCTGTCTCAGTCATGCGAAGTCTACTACAACACCTCTCTCGTTTTCGGTGACACTTCTTACACGAACAACACTCCTCATACCACATATTGTCCTGAAAGATTTCATTTCCAATACATCCACCCTTTTCCATTTTTTTGCGGCTAGGGGCCGAGACTTGCACCCATATAGCACCGTTGAGACTACTATGCCGTCAAACATAACCAAATTTACCCTCACAGACGGTGACCTCTCTTTCCATTCCAAACAGTCCTAAATGCACCCAGGACCTTCACCCCCTCACCCACCCTTTCATTATTCCATGCACCACCGTACCCACACCTAGGTATTTCAGTTCCTAACTTACTTCAGATGCTCTCCATTGAGGCCCACACTCCAGCCAGCCTGCCTCTTTCCTCCATCTTCAAAACAGACACTCAGCACCATTATTCAATAGCTTTGCCCTCCAAACCAGTTTACGTGTAACCTCTCACCTCATCCATTTGTAACAACAGATCCCTTGTGCCCAGCAGATACTGCATTGAAATATTAAACTTTCACACCAGAATGACCCGGCAGACACAAAACATTCCGTCCCTGCAACCTATTCTGGAACTCCTCTCCACACAATATACAACCTATTGAAACTTCAAGTCCTCAGACACACACGAGTCATACTTTCTCTTTTGGGCTTTGGCCTCCACCCATATTATCAACGATACCAAACTTCAGTTACCGTATCACACGACACCCTCATATCCAAACTGCTCCTTGCACTTACCGGCGAGAAACAAACAAACAATATCACCCAACTTTTTGATTTGTTACCCCAACCGCTACACGCGGTTGACTCCCTGAGCAGCGTGGGAGCCCCCAAGAATAAGTCCTGGGGTTGTGAAGTTCAAAGTATTGCATCAGTAGTTGATTCGCCTGGGAAACGTACCCTCAAGATAAAGAGGAAGAACCTTTGCAATTACCGTGAGAAAGTTTTGTTTCTTGCTGCACCTTTATTAAGCCTTAACTTTTCGAATTCTGGAAATCCACCACCATGAGTTACCCTGAGAGCAATAGTATTTCACAGTGTGCATTTAATCTGTTGAAGATATTTACTTTTCAATGACAAGAGTGGTGCCATATTCGTGAAGGAACATACACTGATGCATAGGCACTTACATATATATATATATATTCTATGAGTAAAGTAGTGGGAGATCTACGATGTAAATATCATCTTAACAAGACAACGTAGAAGCAAGATAAATGTAGCAGACGAAGGGACGAACAAGGATTATAGAGATTAAAGCCATAAAGCGGGTCATATAAACCAAGTCTCAGCGTGGGGAGACCTGGAGATTGTAAACCATTCGTCGCGAGACTTTCTGAAGGATTGAGAGATGCGAGAGATGGTGTAGACAGTAGGATGTGGCTTTAGGAAATAACAGGTGCTACTCAGGGATCGGTGGGTATTAAAGGATACCTGTCACTCGAGGATGTATGTTGCTACTTTCTCCTCATTACTTGAAGGTCGAGCTGGCAGTTCGAACGCCCCCTGGCAAGACTATATTACCCATACATGTTTTTTTGGGGGGTTTCCCTTGCTGGAGAAAGCTTCTGCTGCTGCTATAGGGGACATGTGAGCATGCTGATGGCATAGTGTGGCATAGTGTGTCACTTTTTTCCCAACGATCTATGCCATGGTAGTTATGTCTTGTGTTAACGAGTCGCGCCGTGAAATTAATCTACATGAAAACTTCCTAATTATCCATGAGGAGTTGCGTAATGACCAGCGCAATGTGAACTTGCGTCATGATATATCTAAATAAAGAGAAAATATTAACCATTCGTTATGTTGCGTGAGATTTATGCTTTGAAATATTGGCCTACGGCCATAGCTTCTCGCAACGGAAAAAGGAAAAAAAAAAATATGAGAACGAATTATGTGTCCCACTGTTGTTGACTTTCCATCTTTGACCTTAAACACGAGGGAAGGGATGTATTGACCCAGTAGCCACCAATCCCTTATGTGGTTGAGTATGGACAAGATGACAGCAGACCTTGCATATGACACCCTGTGACACCCGTTTTCTGTACTTCATTTCAAGCTGTGACGATGACAGCAGACCTTGCATATGACACCTTATGACACCCGTCTGTCTAGTTCACCATTCCAAGCTAGAATGTTGACTTTGCATATGACACCTTATGACACCCGTCCATTTAATTCATGATTTCAAGCCATATCGATGTCTGCAGACCCTGGATATGACACCCTGTGTCAGTGTAGTTAATTATTTCGAGCCATATGTCCGACTGTACGGTGACACTCACTCACGCTTGCCGGGGAACCCCATGGGTGTATACACCTCACCCTCTCACCCTACTGTACTAATAGGTAATTGCACACACACACACACACACACACAGCTCCATGAGCAGTGCTTTCCGGCGGCACACAATAAGATCTGAAACGCGCCCGACATTTGGGAAGCCTTTCATGAAACTATCAAACGTTGAATCAACTTGGCAGTGACGAACAGCAGGCTTTTCTTTCGCAGTCTCTCCTGCTGGCACTACCGACCAAGTTATATGTATATTTATATGTCTTCTTTTTTCCTTCATGCTTGATTTCCGTTTCCAACGTTAGCGAGGTAGCGTCAGGAACAGTATAGAAAGGCCGCAATTGCTCATAGCCATTCTCTAACGGTCTTGAACAATGCACCGAAACCACAGGAAAACCCCCACAGACGCCACTAACCTTTCCATGGTTCCCCCAGACGCGTCACATGATTATTGTGTGGTCATCAGTAACTCAGGGGTGGGCCGTTTTTATACCTGCTTCTTTCCCTACATGTCGAAGCTCTGGAATTCTCTACCTTCTCATGTTTTTACCAATACCTATGACCTAGCGCATTTCAAAAGACAGGTTTTTCACTTTTTCAGAAATTCGTTTAATACTTTCCCTCGTCTTTTCTTTTCCCGTTTCATAATTCTCTCTGTATTTCAATAAAGTCCTGGCCTTGATGTGAATGTTCTGTCCGTGACTGGAACCTTCAACACACAAAAGAATATTCAAATCAGTTATCACTAAGAAATAATTCCCATTTTAAAATGTCATAACACCCATTATGGTGCAAACTACTGACTGTATTTGCTTACGTAAAATATAATTAGTGATATAATTCGATATAATTCATGAGACGTTCTCTCTACAGCCCAGTTTTCCTCAGCCATTATTCAAGTATATCTCAAATGACTGTTGCTTCGCTGCCATACATGTGAATTGACAATAACACAGAGATATCTATAAAACCATTCTGGGAATTAGATTTTTCAACCCTTTATGCAAATTGATTACGCTGATTTATTGACCGATGCATGTGGACTGTCAGGCATGGAGGCATTTGAGCGTTCACATGTGTCATTACCTATCTGTTATCACCCATTTACACAGGAGCGTGAGAGGTCTGTTCTCGAAGGGCCCCTGTCTCTTGTGTAATTACTATTTGTTTTGAGTAGGGAGAGGTTCACACTTGGGCTGCCTCGCCTCATTAATCTTGTATATATTTACCATATCATTATTCTTATGTACACACACACACACACACACACACACACACACACACACACACACACACACATTAACCAGCCTAAGCCAGGTACCCATTCACCAGCCAGGCCCAAGGAGGAACAGCTGGGTTGGTTCTGGACCGATTGCCGCGATAAGAATTCGAACCCAGATGGACATACCTGTGAATGAATCGGCCATTTATACTGAACACGACACCGCAGAAGCTCCCATGTGTGTGTGTGTGTGTGTGTGTGTGTGTGTGTGTGTGTGTGTGTGTGTGTGTGTGTTCATTTGCTGTTTATACTAACTGTTTAAGAGTTACAAGGAGAGTTTTGCTCTCTGTATTTGCCCATCAGGTACGCATTTATCGACCAGCTCTAGAAGGGAGGGTGAACAGCTAGGTTGGCTGTGAGTCGATTACCCTTCTCCAGGATTCGAACCCGGACCCGTTAGACTGGCGAGACGCATCGCAACCTACTCCACTTCAGAATATGTGCTTGTGTTTATGTTTTGGTGTGTGTGCTGTGTGCGTATGTATGTGCGTAGTGTGTTTTCGTACGTGTGTGTGCACCTCAGCGTATGACAGGAAGACCACAGTTATCTTTTGGAAAGGATCTTATGATAAAAGGGTCACTCGTGTGAACAAACCCATCTTAACACTATGAATTTCCAAGCACTGTGTTTACGCGTGTCCCCATTCGACATGTGATTTTACAACCCGTAGCGTGTAAAAGATTTACTCATCCAACATCCCACGAAGCATGTAACTGCAGGGGCTTCGGTTCGTCGAGCTATTCTCCTGCCAATGGCACGGGCAGCGAAGTAATTGGGGGGGAGGTCTCCTCTTATTCACCTCCAGTGCCATAAACCAGAAGATGGGTTTCTGTGTCTGGTGACTGGAAGTAGTAAAAGGGCCTCCCGAAACGAGTAGACTGGAAGAGGGAGGGGAAACGGCGATGGTTCACTCAACTCGGGAAGTGTAAAGGTCCCTCGTGAAAGAGACTCGTTGATGACTGAGACTCTGATTAACGAGAGGTGAACGAGTAAGCGTAACGCAGAGGACCATCCCATAGCAATGGCCTCTGAAGATTTTGGGTTTATCACGAGCAAGACTCCCCCTCAGTGGACATCAGGTAGTATGATTTCCCGCTGCTCTGACATACCCTCATTGCTGCTGGTTACATTGTAGTGGCTAAAACGAGTCAAAACGTCTATCAGATTAGTCGAAATCACATTGACACCTGAGGAACTGAGTGTGTTCCATAAGTACGTATGATCCCAATTGCGTTCCTTATCTGTGTATGATCCTCCCTGATCATTCCGAAGAGTTGTGTATTTTTCGTGTATCATCCGGATTGAAACAGATACTGAAAAAGTATAGGAATGATTTCAGATACGACGGCATATTTCAAAAGGTGAGACCAACACTGCAGTGTATTCCAACATGCAGATCAGATAACAAAATATGCAACAGTGCTATCATGAAGCCAACTTTCTGTAAATATGAGACAGTTGCATTTGCACCGGCACGTAGGAATTGTCACACGAAACAGTGCAATACAAGCTGACTGTACCACCGAGGAGAGGAAGAGTATTGTGTCTGCATTTGCCGATACAGTGGCAAAGAAAACCGTGAACTTGTGTTTGAATGTGACAAGACAGACGAAGGAAACAGACAGACAGACTCGAAAAAAAAACCCAGTGGTCTGTTGCTGTTTGAATTCCTTTGTGTTTCTTGGTCTGTATTCCTTTGAATATGCAACAGCATGTAAACATATCACATATCATTTAGAGACTGAAGTAAAACTTTTTTCTTTTGTTCGTTTTATAGGCTGTCCCATAAACTTGTTCCTGTTGTTTTTTTCCTTTTTAAGCTTCATTGTTTTTCCCGCATGAGTTAGCATGAGGAGTAACGAACAAAGGCTTCGTTTGCACACATCATTCTTTAGCTGTCTCGAATAATGTAATGAAAACGGCTCCTACTATCCAAAGCCAAACCCCACATGTCATTCCATGGTTCAACGTAGCCGCTTCATATACCCTTGATTCAGACTACTTACTGCACATTGATCCGCATATACCACATGAAATGATTCATTCTGTCTAGTGCAAACCTCTCATATTTCTAAGTGTTCAGTCACCGATACCTCAGAGCCTTCTTCATTCCATCCTCCCATCTCCTCGGTCTTCCTCTTCCTCCCTCAATTTTTGACACATGGATCTTCTTGATCAGTCTTTCTTCGCTAATCCTCTCCATATGTCCAAACCATCAAACCTTCCATTTGCCTCTTTACTTCTGGATGCCGCCACGCCACTCTAATGGCCATTGGTGCCGCCAAAGAGACTCTGAGGTAAACCTTCAATTTATCGGTTTCACTCTGGATGCCGCCATGCCCCTGTAATGGCCTGTGGCGGCACCAAAAGGGCTTTGAATTAAACCTTCAATATGTTTCGTTTGTTCTAGATGCCGCCACGCCACTCTAATGGCCTTTGGCGTCGCCAATGGGGCTTTAAAGTAAACCTTCAATTTGTCGCTCTCCTTCTGATTGCTGCCATGCCCCTGTAATGGCCTTAGGCGCCGACAAAGGCACTTTAAGTTAAACCTTACATTTGCCTTTTTATTTCTGGTTGCCACCAGGCCACTCTAATGGCCTTTGGCGCCGAAAAAGGGATTTAAAGCAAACCTTCCATTTGTCGCATTCCCTCTTGATGCAGCTATACCCCTGTAATGGCCTTAGACGCCAACAAAGGTGTTTAGTTTAAACCTTCCATTTGCCTCTTTATTTTTGGATGCCGCAAACCCACTTTAATGGCCTTTGGCGCTTCCAAATCTACTTTAGAATAAACTTTCAATTTGTCTCTTTCCTACTGGATGCCGCCATGCCCCTGTAATGGCCTTTGGCGCCGCCAAAAGGGCTTTGAATTAAATCTTCAATTTGCCTCTTTCATTCTGGATGCTGGCACGACATTCTAATGGCCTTTGGCGCCGCCAAACGGGCTTTAAAGTAAACCTTCAATTTGTCGCTTTCCCTGTGGATGCCGCCATGCCCCTGTTACGGCATTAGGCGCCGACAAAGGGTTTGACTTACACCTTCAATTTGCCTCTTTAATTCTGGATGGCGCCAAGCCATTCTAATGGCCTCTGGCGCCGCCAAAGTGGCTTTAAAGTAAGCCTTCAATTTGTCGCTTTCCCTGTGGATGCCGCTATGCCCATGTAATAGACTCAGGTGCCGAGAATGGGGCTTTGAATTAAACCTTCCATTTGCCTCTTTAATTTTGATTGCCGCTACCCCACTCTAATGGACTTTGGTGCAAATAAAGTGGCTTTAGAAAAAAACCTTCAATATGTCGCTTTCCCTCTGGGAGCCGCCATGCCCCTGTAATGGCCTTAGGCGCCGAGAGAGGGCTTTAAATTAAACATTTCATTTGCCTCTCTAATTATGGATGCTGGAA
Organism: Panulirus ornatus; assembly: GCF_036320965.1. NCBI lineage: Eukaryota > Metazoa > Arthropoda > Malacostraca > Decapoda > Palinuridae > Panulirus > Panulirus ornatus. The sequence continues at coordinate 20,771,333 of NC_092275.1, forward strand.
CGCCACTCTAATGGCCTTTGGCGCCGACAACGGGGCTTTAGAATAAAGCTTCAATTTGTCACTTTCCCTCTGGATGCCACGTTGCTCCTGTAATGGCCTTTGGTGCCGGCGAAGGTGCTTTAAATTAAACGTTCCATTTGCCTCTTTGTTTTCATCGGCGCCAAGCCACTCTTATTTGAATTTGGCACCGCCAAAGGGGCTTTAAAATGAACCATCAATTTGTCGCCTTTACAGTGGGTGCCGCCATGCCCCAGTAATGGCCATAGGCCCCGACAAAGGGGCTTTCAGCTAAACCTTCCATTCGCCTTTTTATTTCTGGTTTCCGCCACACCACTGTAATGGCCTTTGCTGCCGTCAGAGGGGCTTTAAATTAAACCTTCAGTTTGTTACTTTTCCTGTGGATGTCACCTTTCCCCTGTAATGGCCTTAGGCGCTGAGAAACGGGCTTTAAATTAAACATTCCATTTGCCTCTTTAATTCTGGATGCTGCAACGCCACTCTAATGACCTTTGGCACGGCCAAAGTGGCTGTAAAAAAACCTTCAATTTGTCGCTTTCACTCTGGTTGCTGCGATGCTCCTTCAATGGCCTTAGGCGCCGACAAAGGTGCTTTAAATTATACCTTCCATTGCCTCTTTATTTCTGGATGGCGCTAAGCCACTCTAATGGCCTTTGACGCCGGCAAACGGGCTTTAAAGTAAACCTTCAATTTTTCGCTTTCCCTCTGGACGCCGACATACCCCTGTAAAGGCCTTTAGATTAGACCTTCCATTTGCCTCTTTATTTTTCGATGCCGCTAACCCACTCTGATGGCCTCTGGCGCCACCAAAGAGGCTTTAGAATAAACCTTCAATTTGGCATTTTCACTTTTGTTGCTGCATTGCCCCCGTAATGGCCTTTGGCTCCGCTAAAGGTACTTTAGATTAAACCTTTGATTTCCCTCCTTGATTCTGGAAGCTATCGGGACGCCATGGTCAGCTCTTTCACTTAATTTTTCTGTGTTACCCTCACCTCACTCTCTTTCTCGATCCACTCGCCACACGCCACAGGCACTACTCAGGCATTTCATATCCAACACGCCCACCCCATTTCCTTCTACTTTATTCATGACCCAAGACTGACCGTCAAACATACCTACTTTTACCCTGACGGACACAGACCTTCCACATGCTCCTCATTGCTTCCTTTTCCTGTTTAAGAGTGACATATTTGACACGGATGAAAGGAAAATTGGATTGGAAAAAGGAGGAAAATGTTAATCAGATTTCCTTAGGTGTTTGTGGATCTGAATTTTAAAGGGATAGAAATTAAAGGAGGAGGGGAAGATGAGGGAAGAGAGTTACACAGCTTAGCTTAGCTCTTCCAGGTTATATAGAAGGAGGTATCATAACGGCCAATCCTCATATTCCTGGTCTCCACAGAGAAACCATTGGAAGTAGAAGCCAATGGCGAGTGGCTCCCTTTCCCATCCTACGACTCACTTCTGCCCCTCTGGTTCCCTTTGCTCCCATGTACACTCCCGGGTGATGTATATCACTCCGCTGCTTCTAGTCCACTCATTTATTTCCAACATCTTGTTTACGGTGTCTTCAAGCGACTCGTCCATTCCATAACATTGTTGTGATCTGGTGCCTGGCTATGCTTTTCCGAGGTCGTCATGGAGATGTTACAATCAGTTAACGTCTTCCAGATATTTATTTGAAACTGTATTCCTCACTGTGCTCATTCGAGAAAAAGAAATGCTCCATGTATTGTGTTGTTTGAAGTCATTTTTGAAAAGAGAAACGTCACCGGTGTTAGCAAGATGGTGGAAGCGAAGTGTGCTAGCAGCTCGTCGTGGGCCAGAAATGACTGAAGGCTGATCTGAAATCTCCAGTGAGACAACATTATCCACAGCAACGTCATCTTTTTACAAAATAATGTCCACCTATGTACTGCTGTATCACTGACCCAGAGGTCACTAAGGGTAGACTTTCTCCGACCGAGCTGCTGTGACAAGAATTATTCGTATTACTTACAGTCTCATTCAAGAACCCTCAACTGAAAGCGTAAATCTACGGGTTGAATTCAGTCCCCTCCTCTCGGGACGGACTTGTAGTTTTGGTCATGGCTTGCGATTTCCTGACGAAGCAGTGAAGAGATTATGTTGATGCTCGGACGGCTTAGGGAAGAAGACCCCGACCTCCTCACACGTTCCTCTCTGCCAGGTGGATGAGTCTCGTTTGGTCGGTAATGATGGAATAACACGATGGGATGATGATCCTTACCGACAGCATACTTGCGTCACCTCACCCCATCCATTCCTTGACGAACCGGTTCCAATGGTATTAGAAGAATCCCACTCTTATCCTCTTCAAGTATTCCAATGCCATGAATAGGCTTTGGAGGTAAGAAATACAAAATATTCGTACAACACTAATTATCTAATTTGCATAGATGATTCGAATACCTTGAAAACTTGAGACAAGCCACTAATGCGGTAGTACACTCCAGGATCGGATCTCTCTTGACCATCAGTTGAATAGGTGCCAAGAGGCAGAACCCCTCTCATGCTGAGCCCAGCTTCCATTTTCTTTCAAGAATCCTGACCCCTCTCGACTCCTCTCTCCACCTTAATTCTTTTACTCATTCTTTTATGATTATATATATATATATATATATATATATATATATATATATATATATATATATATATATATATATATTCTTTTTCTTTCATACTATTCGCCATTTCCCGCGTTAGCGAGGTAGCGTTAAGAACAGAGGACTGGGCCTTTGAGGGAATATCTTCACCTGGCCCCCTTCTCTGTTCCTTCTTTAGGAAAATTAGAAAAAAAAAAAAAACGAGAGGGGAGGATTTCCAGCCCCCCCGCTCCCTCCCCCTTTTAGTCGCCTACTACGACACGTAGGGAATACGTGGGAAGTATTCTTTCTCCCCTATCCCCAGGGATATATATATATATATATATATATATATATATATATATATATATATATATATATATATATATATATATATGGGAATCGGTTAATCATTTTGATCATATCTGGTCGTAAAGCACTCTTGTTTTAAGATGCCTGAGGACCTGGGCACTCAAAAATGAAATCAGATTCAGTGATCGAGATGCAGAAATCAGTGACAACTGATAGAGTACAAATGCCAATATGGTTTACATGCACAAGATACGCGCCAGATCAGCAAATTACTGCCTTGGTGTCGGTCACTCCAGAGAGACTCTAGGCTTTGACTTCAACTAAACCATAGGTTTCCGTCGTAAGATCTTGATACACTCAATGGTGGAGACTCACGCCTGGTGCATCAGCTAGACAACGGTGACTCCTCCGTCAGAAGACCCTGATGCCTTGAGCAGAAGACTTGCAGTTCTTCGTCTAGAGGACCTGATGTATCCATCAAGTAGACGGGACTAGCACTTTCTTTTGGAAGACTCTCTTGCCTCCACTAGGGGACCTAGATGACTGAACCTTAAGTTCTAAATGCTTGAACCTTTTAGAACCTCCACCACCATAGCACCTACCAAACGCCTCTCCTTGATCTCCCTCTTATGAAAACGATCAGCCGAATGGCACGTTGACCTGCGACATCTGGGACTCCAAGAATGCCACCCACGCCTGTGTGCCTTGCAGATGTACTGAGTGCTGGAACGCCATCCCTTATGCTGACGTCAAGTATTCGGTGTCGAGGGCCAGACGACAGAGGTCACATACCTGTATCCAGATCCCCAAGTACTTGGAGCTTCGTGTTCCAGTGAGGGGTAAGCTAGCCTAGCATATCACGTTTTGCTACGAGGTATTGAGTGCCTCGTGTGATCGCCTCCTGTGGCTTATTCTCCGTGGTATCTGCTTCTCCTTTATCTGCGAAATTATAGCTAGATAGACATCTTTTCTCCACTCGTCCGTCTTGTCATCGTCCCTGGGAGAGAAATCCTCCAACTCCAGCGGGACGTCGTCCCTCAAGTGAGTGGGGACCTCATCATCATCCTGTTACCTTAGCAAATAAAAGGCCTGATTGTTCCTCTTTTTTATTGTGAAGGTTAAAAATTTTAATTTCATTTTCAATTCAAGCTGTGGGAATCCAATTTCAGCAGGTCTAGCCTCGCAACAATAGAATCCATTAAAACCAATATATTTCAGTAAGGACCTGCGCTGGGGACTGTATATTCTCCTGCATTTATAAACATATTTGGGCTAAATATTTTGGGTTTTTTTTTTTTATACTATCATTTTTCCGAAGCTGCGGCTGAACACGATGTAATTTACCGCCGCAGAGTTTGGGGGAGACTGGCTCTATTTAGCGAGCGCTACTCTACGGTGTTTTGGTCTTGCTCTACCCAGCGCACCACCGTCGGGTTAGGCTGGCTCCGTGGAGAGAGAGAGAGAGAGAGAGAGAGAGAGAGAGAGAGAGAGAGAGAGAGAGAGAGGAAGCATAGTCAGTCGAGCGTCGAGAGACGATGTTACGTGTCACTAACAAAGTTCGAGAGGAACTGATAATCTTGCCTCTATACGTATTGATTCGTTTCTCACACACTCACGCGTCGGTTCTCTGTACCTCCCGTATTTTTTACGTATTATCATTCAGAAAAAAAAGAGAATACGTAGACCTTACTTAGTCGGCCTTGCGCCGGGATCAGCGTCGTCGTTAGCGTACTCTCTCGTCTTAAAGTTTAGGTGTAAAAGCGTAGTTAAGAGCTTGGCTGTACAGAGTTTCCCAGAGGTCTGGATCCAGGTGGGAGGGGAAAAAAAAGGCGGAATTTATTCTTAATTTATCTAGTAATCACACTTGGTTCTGTGTGAACAGCTATTCACATATCAGCTCTTCAACGGGAACAGTAGAAGGCTAATGTGCAGCACTGGAATTACATTTTCTTGTCAACCTTAACTTCTTTTTTTTTTCTCCCCTTAAACCAGACAACCCAGTCGTGGTACAATCAGTCCTCCTGGTGTCTGGCTTTCTCGTGTAAACACATGAATGTTTTGTCGTCGAATTGACATGATTCTCTCTGGCTTTTTTGTGTAGTTCCACCGTCTCTTCATTGGCCTTACTGTGGCATAAGGGTGCTGCTACTTTAGTGGAGTATGTAAAACTGACGCTTTATAATTGAATGTAACGTCTGTTTTCCCCCCAGTGACTTCAGACTTC
>NC_092275.1:20781489-20798989 GCF_036320965.1 Panulirus ornatus
GAAATGATGTAAGGGATAGTTGCATTAAATGTATGTCGACATTAATACAGTCACAAAGTGAACATCCCTACACGATTTTTGACCGATGAAGATAGTTGGTTATATGCTTTGTGTTAAATCAAATAATTATAGTTGGTTATATGTTTTGTTTTAAATCAAATAATTATAGTTGGTTATATGTTTTGTTTTAAATCAAATAATCATAGTTGGTTATATGCTTTGTGTTAAATCAAATGATTATAGTTGGTTATATGTTTTGCGTTAAATCAAATGAACATTCCCAGCTCAGTTACAACACCGTAGGAGAGCAGAGTCGCTGATAAAAGTAGTCTCTTAGAAACTCGCAGTCAAAAATGATATTCGCTGGTATTTCCACACCACAGCCAGATTTAAGCATGCACACGCCATTGCCACAGATCCTCATATTTGTTATTAGTCTGCAGTAAAATCCTCTCTGCTCATGCATACCTTTTTACGACCACGACCAGACTTGGCTGACAGTCGCCAGCAGCTTATCAAGCTATCGTATTCGTCACGCTTATCAGCCAAGTAGCTGGAATGCGCACTAGATCATCGTCCCTTGTCATCGTCTTATCACATGAGTGTCATTGGAAGTGTAGGGATGAGTTCCCTGTCGAGGTGCTATCACCATTCGTGTGTCCATGCTTTCAGACACTTGTATCCCTCATTTTCAGAGGGAGCCTGGCTCTCGTGAGGGCTGGGTGGGATAACAAGCCCAACCTCCCTTAGGCCCTAGTGCTTAGGTCCTTCACCACCAGCGGGCCGCCCTAGAGCATAGGGCCCGCACCTTCTGAGGTGTAGGGAGGTTTAGTCTCAAGCAACAACAAGCCCTCATTCTTCTGGCATTTATGGAATGTCTCTTCGTTGTATATCCACTGACTCTTATATTTCTTTCTTGTATGTCCCCTGATGATGTGATTATTGCACGAAAGTGCACTTGGGAACTTATCGTGTTTCATTTTCCCCGTGGACTCATAGGAATATATATATATATATATATATATATATATATATATATATATATATATATATATATATATATTGGAAAGGATCACAATTTTGCGCGTGATCAAAATATTCCTATGAGTCCACGGGGAAAATGAAACACGAAGAGAAATATCATTGAATCTTCTATTATTAAATACACAAAGAATTATAATCTTAATATCAGTGATGGTCTATACAAATCAGATAACTTTATTGTTGATAAGATTTGTAAAATGATAAGTTTATGAACGCTCGTTGTATGTTTTGGACAATCACATGTTTACCAAATGGCGTCCTAGCTTCGTCTCTTCGATGTATATCAACTGACTGTTGTATTTCTCTCTCGTGTCTCCCCTGATGATGTGATTATTACACGAAAGTGCACTTGGGAACTTTTCGTGTTTCATTTTCCCCGTGGACTCATAGGAATATATATATATATATATATATATATATATATATATATATATATATATATATATATATATATATATATATATATATATATTCTCTTGAACGGTGTATGTTATCGACAACAATGATGTTCGACCATTCGTAATGAATTACGTTGTCGGTCTAACAACGCTCATCCTCCATACTAATGATGGTTCTGGTTTGAATACCGGATTTGTTTTTGATCTAACCAGGTCCATTAGCCGTCCCATTAATGAAACTTTATTGATACTAGGGTTTCGGTCCTACAATCTCCGCTAATCACACCAGTAATAGTATTCATTTCAGTCGGTGAACGGGCACGTCTGATTGGTACACACACACACACACACACACACATACACACACACACACACAATTGTGGAATTCATCAGCTCTTCTCATCCTGTTAAAATTCGATGAATTCAAGGACGCTTCTGATGTTAAGGTACACACACACACACACACACACACACACACACACACACACACACAAAGCGTGGAGGCTTCCAGCCTAACTTTGTACTTAAGCTCTTTTGTGTTTAATCATCTAGTTACTCTAATTACCACCCTAGTTCTGTCATATCCCAATAGCATCATCCGAACGGCCGCCTACATTCAATAAACCCATGTTTATTCATCAGTTTACCTTTTCACACACACACACACACACACACACACACACACACACACACACACACACACACACACACACACACACACACATTCGCGAGACAAACGCCTCTGTCACAACCAAGGCAGTCCAACCCACGCGGCAATACAGACTTCTCGAGCCATCCCACATAAAACACCATCACACAGTCAAAAGACACCACGAAAGGACAGGTTACACCCGACCCCCAACACAGACAGGAATTTTTACAGTCACACAAGCTGGTGGTTGTGTCTCCTTGATCGTCGAAATCCTTCGTTCGTAACTGAGGACAGGTCAAACCCGACCCTTCACACGAACGAGAATATTTCTACAGTCACACAAGCCAGTGATTGTGTCTCCTCTATCGTCGAAATCCTTCGTTCGTAACTGCGGTGAGAAGACCAACAGTTGCTGTTGTGAATTCAGAAAGGAAAAACAGGATTGAGAAAAAAAGAGAGTAATGTGAAATCTCCCCAAACGTAAGTTACAAATTAGCCCACAAAAATCAGAGAGCGTGATACTCATTCGTGTGACCCCCAACTCGCTCTCTTGCATTCTTAAAAACACAAGCGCTGGTAGCACGCAAAATAACACAGTAGGATAGGTAAGTTCCTTCGTGGGATCCCAGACTGGTATATAGTGCATGATACACTGTCTCCAACCTCCCCACCACCCACACGACCAACCCTGGCAATTGCCCCTATTATGTCCCGGAGGGTGATATTGCTTCTCCTGGCCTTCGAGAGACTTTCCTTAATTTGCAGGAAGTTTTCCGAAGTTTTGCAATCAGAAGTTTACCAGCGTGTGTCGCCCAGTTCGATTCCCAGAGAACAGGTAATTAACAACGAGGATGTTCGTCTTGGACCATTGTAACGCGTTGCAAGGACGTCATACGATATACATATATATGTATGTAATGATCACGTGTAAATAAACCTTAATAATTTTACCATTGCGGGGCCGAGAGTCGAACCCAGGCTCCCGAGTACAAGAGGCGGTCAGCGCACCACTAGACCACCGATGGAACATTGCGCACGCAAGGGCAAAATTCACTAAGATGGATGTACATCTGATCATTACATGTTATATATATATATATATATATATATATATATATATATATATATATATATATATATATATATATATATATAATTTTTCTTTCTTTCATACTATTCGCCATTTCCCGCGTTAGCGAGGTAGCGTTAAGAACAGAGAACTGAGCCTTTAAGGGAATATCCTCACCTGGCCCCCTTCTCTGTTCCTTCTTTTGGAAAATTAAAAAGAAAACGAGAGGGGAGGATTTCCAGCCACCCGCATTTGGAAGGCCACTCTCTAGAGACCTCCCGAAGTGAATTACCTTCTTGGGTTAACACAGTCTTCCAACGCATTTGCATTCAGGCCTGTAGATACACCGGGGTTAGACGTTGCCCTCCCGCACACCTGCACCTCACCCCCCTTACCTGGCTGATATAATCTGTAATTCCGTATGTGCCATTTGGTAATTGTTTCGTGTTTGCTTCGTCTTCGGCTGGCTGACTTCGAAACATTGTTTGGAAATGTAGTTTGATGTTGATTAGATTCGTGTATGGAATTTAGAATTTGAAATTTTGACTGTAGGATAGAATTTAGTTCTAAAAATAAAAAGAATTGGAGGATCGGGATTGAATGTATGGATTGTGGAATTTGAAACCATATGCGGTAAAGGGGGCTAAAGGTTTGAGAGCGGTAAGCCAAAACTTGGAATCAGACCTTGAATAGTGAGAGCGTATGTGGTCTTAGAATCATCCTTACCACCTGAAGAAGGTGTTCAAGATTTTCCGGTTGGTGGATGTACCTTTGCGTTGACGGCTTAATGACACTGGCATTTAACGAGCCTGAAGACCAGACGATCAACGAAGCTACTACCGTACTCCATCCAACGAGATACAGAAGCATGAAGACTTTTATGTCACGCTCGTAAATGGTGTCCTGTCTGTGAATTTCGCTTCCATGGTTCCATCCGCTGCCAAGTCCACTCCCATATATCTAAAACACTTCACTTCCCCCAGTTTTTCTCCATTCAAACTTACCTCCCAATTGACTTGTCCCTTAACCCTGTTGTACCTAATAACCTTGCTCTTATTCACATTTATTCTCAGCTTTCTTCTTTCACACACTTTACCAAACTCAGTCATCAGTTTCTGCAGTTTCTCACCCGAATCAGCCACCAGCGCTGTATCATCAGCGAACAACAACTGACTCACTTCTCAAGCTCTCTCATCCACAACAGACTGCATACTTGCCCCTCTTTCCAAGACTTGCATTCACCTCCCTAACAACCCCATCCATAAACAAATTAAACAACCATGGAGACATCACGCACCCCTGCCGCACGCCAACATTCACCGAGAACCAATCACTTTCCTCGCTTCCTACACTTACACATGCTTTACATCCTCGATAAAAACTTTTCACTGCTTCTAACAACTTACCTCCCACACCATATATTCTTAATACCTTCCACAGAGCATCTCTTATCTACTCTATCATATGCCTTCTCCAGATCCATAAATGCTACATACAAATCCATTTGCTTTTCTTAGTATACATATCGTATACAGATGAAAACAGGAGAGGAGAGGAAGAGACAGAAGCTCATATTACACGACCAGCCCCTGAACGGGTAGACCTTCGTCCTTTAGGGACGAGACTGGGCTTGATTGAGGGAAGCCCTGAGGATGAAGTCACCCAGGAGTTGGGCGACCGTGGACGCGCACACAGGGGGTGAAGCCGAGGTTCTCCGAAACCCGACCCGTAAATATCAAACGGTCGTACTTTGCGCTACAGCAACGGCCACGTAAATATGAGTTACTCATTCGTACTTTTACTGTAATTCAGGGGAAACAGTTTAGTTAGGACTATACAGTAGTAGACATAACGGCGATTATTTCTAATTGATTGTAAACACAGCCAACTGATTTGTATATTATCCCACGCGATAATGGCGATATATTGTCGGGCATTTTTCCCTCCCAGTAGTTTGAGTGGATGGAATGATAGATGTGTTTGATAGAATGGATGGAATGATAGACGCGTTTGATAGAATGGATAGATTGATAGATATGTTTGATAGAATGGATAGGTGATAGAATGGGCAGAGTGATAGATCTATTCGATAGAATGGATATAAGGATTAGGTACAGTGTGACTCACATACACAGTTCCAAACACGTATAGGATCTTCCTCTCTCTCTCTCTCTCTCTCTCTCTCTCTCTCTCTCTCTCTCTCTCTCTCTCTCTGATTAGGTACAGTGTGACTCACATACACAGTTACAAACACGTATAGGATCTTCCTCTCTCTCTCTCTCTCTCTCTCTCTCTCTCTCTCTCTCTCTCTCTCTCTCTCTCTCTCTCTCTCTCTCTCTCTCTCTCTCTCTGGGGGAAGCACCCCTCCAGATACTGATCCGGCCACCCCTTTAATCATTCATTTAGCCTGCTTGCACGGGACACGTCAGTGGAACTGTGTGACCTTTATTTTCTACACGTTTTAAGACCTCGCTGGTCTGTCATTACCGATCTTTTATCCCCCGAAGAAGACTCATCATAAAATGCTTCGATCAACAGCGAGAAAACAATGGTAAATGAATTCTTTTTTGGGGGGGTTGGGGATTCTTTATCGTCTATATGTGTGTGTGATTACTACATGTGTGTTTCGGGGGAAGAATTGTACAATCGTGTTGCCCAGCGTCTTAACTAAGTATATACATATATATATATACTTTGTCCTTATCCCTAGGTATGTATACACACACCCAAGCCTAAACCAGGTGATACCCATGTGTGTGTGTGTGTGTGTGTGTGTGTGTGTGTGTGTCTGTCTGTCTGTCTGTCCGTGTCGATATCTAGTTATTTCCTCTTGCAGTGTCATGTCCTCCTTCATTCGTATATACTTTGTCCTTATCCCTAGGTATGTATACACACACCCAAGCCTAAACCAGGTGGTACCCGTGTGTGTGTGTGTGTGTGTGTGTGTGTCTGTCTGTCTGTCTGTCTGTATCGATATCTAGTCATTTCCTCTTGCAGTGTCATGTCCTCCTTCATTCGTATGCCTTCCTCCCATACTAAAACCAGTGACGAACTGCTTCATGTATCACACGGGGTCTGACGACTCTGCTCCTTCCTCAGAGACAGGAAGGAGGCAGCAGTGACCAAGATTACACCCGCGGGTGTGAGCTGACCTTACCCAGGCTGTGGCCGGGTACTGCAAGCACCGACGGCAGGAGCTTCACAGACAGAGGGAGTGATGGACGTGTGTATGTATGGCGGTGTTTGAGTGGTTGACAATGACTGGGTTTCAAGTAACCTTGAATGTGTGGTTGGTAGGGGGTGGTAATAGTGATTAGGTCTCATGTAAGCTCGGATGTGTGGTGATGGTGATTGTGGTAGAGGTGGTAACTGGGTCTCAAATAGCCTCAGATATGTGGTGGTGGTGATTGTGGTAGAGGTGGTAACTGGGTCTCAAATAGCCACTGATATGTGGTGATTTACCTGTGGTGGTGATGACTGGGTCTCGTACCGCCTCGTACATTAATAGCCATGTAATTAACCTTCTTTTTCTACTACTTTCAACTACTTGATAACTACCCACCTGGCCTCGTACATGTCCAAGTTCGTTTCGAAATAGAGGAGTGATTTAGCACAACACTCATTATGGTTTTTTTTTAGTCGTTTTTTTTAACTTCATTTTGATCACTAGCGACTCCTCAAATCCGAGTACTTTCCGTGTGCTGGCGGTATCAAATTAGCACAATTGAAACCTCTCGTTAATACTTGTTAGTTGCGATATTGTATTTCATGGCTGTGTTTTAGCGAAGATCCGAAAAAAGGGTGGAAGATTATGATGAAAGATGAAATTGAGAGAGTCGCCATTCTCAACGCAAGCAATGGAGTTTGTGAATATCGTGCAGTCATTCGACCAACAGGACGTCTGTCTTAAAGAAATGAGAGACATGTTCACTCTTGGCTTCTATCAATGTCCCTGCATCTCTTGACTTCCCTGCTCCTCCCTGCTCTCAGGCAGCAGTGCTTCTTCGCATCCTCCTGCTTTCGTGCATCATGTTGCTTCCTTGCGTCTCCCAGGTCCCTGATTCTCCTTGCTTCTCTATAACTTTATCTTTCCCACCTTCTCCTTGTTCCCCTTTATCTACTACCTCCTCCCTACATTTCACTACTCCTCCCTGCATCTCCCTGTTCTTCTGCATCTCCCTACATCTCCTGCAACTTCCTACATCTCAATGCATCTTCCTGCATCTCCTTACCTCCCTACACCACCCCGCGTCCCATCGTAACCCAGCTTTAAAATTCCACTTTGATCGTACGCATAACATTTATAGATCTGGGTAATCCTGACAGGGAGTCCCCACCCCAACGTCTGGTCTAAAGTGAGAATTATTAACGTTAGAATGATATTTCAAGCCTTATCAATAGCTGTTTTTACCCCCGCGATCATGTGAATGAAAAGCCGTATCTATTTTTCAAACGTTCGTCTTTTTTTTTTCTTTCTTTCAGAACAGGGAAGCCATGAAGATACTGGTCCTCTTTTTTACGATTAGGCCATTTGGGGTCCAGTCATCCCTGACTGATAAGGAGGATAAACAGAATATTCTAACTAGCTCAGATGAAGCTGTGTCACTCCATTGTGGAAATAACTGGCGGAAGGACTATTAAGGTTTGGGTTTATACATTTAGATCCAGTCCTGTTGGCACTCGATGACTGACAGGAGGGATCTGAACCCTTGCTCGTCAGCCACTTAGCCACCACTGCTCATGAATATACAGCTGTTGATGGTGCTGGTGTGGGAGTGTTTAACGCTCTTGTCTGTCACACAATGGTTCGAAGCCTTCCCGTGGAGGATATTGTGGGTGTCATGTAACCTGGCGTTTCTTGCACGGTATCATATAATTATATATGTATATATATATATATATATATATATATATATATATATATATATATATATATATATATATATATATATGTATATATATATATATATGTATATATATATATATATATATATATATATATATATATATATATATATATATATATATATATATATATATATATATATGAATATGTATATATTCTGAACCAGTTTCTATGAAAGAGACTGGTTTTACCAAAGACCTTTCCAAGGGATCCTGTAAACCCATGTGTGCACCACTTCCAGTAGCGTGGCAATGTAGACTTCTTTGGAGTGAGAAATCGTTTGACGAGCCTGTACTCCCAGTGATGCAGTCTTCCCAAAGATAACTTTTCACGCAGCGTGTAACCTCGAACACACACACACACACACACACACACACACACACACACACACACAGATATTCGCACATAGACACGCAAAAAACACAGACACACAGACATGCACCTGCCATGGTGCAGCAGTTTACGTCGCTGGCCATTAATCACACACGGGCACCGCCCAGGTGCGAATCCTGAGCGCAGCAATCGGCTCATTGTTAACCCAGGTGTTCATCCTCCACACTCGGGGTTGGTCGATGAATGGGTACCTGGCTTAGGCTGGCGTGTGAGTGTGTGTGTGTGTGTGTGTGTGTGTGTGTGTGTGTGTGTGTGTGTGTGTGTGTGAGTAAAGACACGCGCCTGTATACAAGATTTAGAGACAGAGAAACACGAGTGTAAAACTCCTTCCCCTTGACTCACATATTGACATCACAAATAAGAATCGAAAGAAGTCGTGGAAAGGACAGTGAGGCGAGAGAATGAGGAGGATTTTAGGGATGTAAGGCGTAGAGGGAGTGGGAGCAAGATAGACTATTGGTTGTGTGGGAGAGTAGTACTATACAGAGAGAGAGAGAGAGAGAGAGAGAGAGAGAGAGAGAGAGAGAGAGAGAGAGAGAGAGAGAGAGAGCACGAGAAGAACATAGGGATCGAAGAGAAAGTAGTACAATGGAAGACAGAGAGGAGGAAGGAAGGGTGATGTGGGAGACAGAGACCAGCAGTGGAAATAGGAGTGTTAGGAGGAGCGGTGAGCGAGGGGGGGGGAACGCGTGGTGGGAGAGAAGAGGCTTTTGAGTGTGAACCGTGAGCGGGCGGGCGAGTGGGCAGGATGGAGCGTGACACATCGTGGGTGTGTTTGCGTGGTGTGTGGGTGTGTGTGTGTGTGTGTGTGGGGAGGGAAGTAGGATGCGGCAGCACCCACACCACCACCGGAATTACAGGACATTTAAGCCTGGGTTGCCTTCCGCCTCCACACCCATTCCGGGAACACGCACCCGCGGGCGCGCGCGTCGCTCAGCGATTAGCGTTGCGACCTACCAGTGTTAACGGGACCAGATGATCAAGTCTCGGGTATGGGAAGTCGGTTCAATATTCACCTTAGCTGTTCATCCTCCTCCCGCACTGTAGCGCTTTTGGATGAATGGAGCACCTGGCGCAATGTGGGGTGTGTTTGAGTGTGTATGTATAAGGTTAAGAGACAATACAGTTACAGTATCAAGAGACGAGTTAACACGTCCATTAAAAGGGCTGTTGGCTCACAGTCATCCCAAGTTGTTCATCCTCTCCAGTGACGTTAGGCAGTGAATGGGTACTAGGCGTAAGTTGGGGAATATGAACATATGTATACGTCTATATAGTTGACGTTCCCGGATTCCACCTGCAAATGGGTATTGTCAGAGGATGAAGCAAAGACTCTCTCGTCCAGAAGGAGTCCGTCTTACTCTGCATTCGTTTGGAGCGCAGCCCCAAAGCCGCAAGAACGCCATTAAGTCGGTTCTGGGGTTATATAACTCGCTATATCTAAGACTAATATATACTATATCTTCATGTTTAAGAGACAGGGCAACGCGAGTGTAGAAATTCTCCCAGTAGAACACGATGTACAAATACTGATCACACACACACACACACACACACACACACACACACACACACACATATATACACATACACACACACACACACACTGTGTTCTATTAACCGACGGATATAAACCATTCTCTCGTTAACTCCATTTTCGTTCCTCCCTAAAATTACGACCCCCTTCGTAACAGATACAGACACGCCTGAAATGACGGTACAGTGATCACAGTATATGTGTAGTTAACATAAACAGCCTCGTCGGTGACACAGAGAATAATGCAAACGTATTTGAGTACATGTACTATAGCTGTATTTACATATATAAATCCTAGAGGGGGTGAATTGCTCTTGGCATTTGGAGAACATAAACCATGAAACATGAACATAAAACGGCATCCAAACCTCTCCGAAAGCCGTCATAAACACTCTCAGTAATGTAGAACACGTACCCGACCCCCTCCACTAGACTATATATATATATATATATATATATATATATATATATATATATATATATATATATATATATATGTATATATATATATATATATATATATATATATATATATATATATATATATATATATATATGAAGAATGTGTGGAAGTCGAGAACATTATCTCGGAAAGCAAAAATGGGTATGTTTGAAGGAATAGTGGTTCCAACAATGTTGTATGGTTGCGAGGCGTGGGCTATGGATAGAGTTGTGCGCAGGAGGATGGATGTGCTGGAAATGAGATGTTTGAGGACAATGTGTGGTGTGAGGTGGTTTGATCGAGTGAGTAACGTAAGGGTAAGAGAGATGTGTGGAAATAAAAAGAGCGTGGTTGAGAGAGCAGAAGAGGGTGTTTTGAAGTGGTTTGGGCACATGGAGAGGATGAGTGAGGAAAGATTGACCAAGAGGATATATGTGTCGGAGGTGGAGGGGGCAAGGAGAAGAGGGAGACCAAATTGGAGGTGGAAAGATGGAGTGAAAAAGATTTTGTGTGATCGGGGCCTGAACATGCAGGAGGGTGAAAGGAGGGCAAGGAATAGAGTGAATTGGAGCGATGTGGTATACCGGGGTTGACGTGCTGTCAGTGGATTGAATCAAGGCATGTGAAGCGTCTGGGGTAAACCATGGAAAGCTGTGTAGGTATGTATATTTGCGTGTGTGGACGTATGTATATACGTGTGTATGGGGGGGGGGGCTGGGCCATTTCTTTCGTCTGTTTCCTTGCGCTACCTCGCAAACGCGGGAGACAGCGACAAAGTATAAAAAAAAAATATATATATATATATATATATATATATATATATATATATATATATATATATATATATATATATATATATATATACATATATTATTATATTATTATTTTGCTTTGTCGCTGCCTCCCGCGTTTGCGAGGTAGCGCAAGGAAACAGACGAAAGAAATGGCCCAACCCACCCCCCTACACATGTATATACATACACGTCCACACACGCAAATATACATACCCATACATCTCAATGTACACATATATATACACACACAGACACATACATATATACACATGCACACAATTCACACTGTCTGCCTTTATTCATTCCCATCGCCACCTCGCCACACATGGAATAACATCCCCCTCATGTGTGCGAGGTAGCGCTAGGAAAAGACAACAAAGGCCCCATTCGTTCACACTCAGTCTCTAGCTGTCATGCAATAATGCCCGAAACCAAAGCTCCCTTTCCACATCCAGGCCCCACACAACTTTCCATGGTTTACCCCAGACGCTTCACATGCCCTGATTCGATCCACTGACAGCACGTCGACCCCGGTATACCACATCGATCCAATTCACTCTATTCCTTGCCCGCCTTTCACCCTCCTGCATGTTCAGGCTCCGATCACTCAAAATCTTTTTCACTCCATCTTTCCACCTCCAATTTGGTCTCCCACTTCTCGTTCCCTCCACCTCCGACACATATATCCTCTTGGTCAATCTTTCCTCACTCATTCTCTCCATATATATATATATATATATATATATATATATATATATATATATATATATATATATATATATATATATATATATAATCATTCAGATATACGCCTGCACATACAATATATTGCACACATTTCCAATGCTGATGAAAATAACTGGATAAAATCGAGGGAGAAATGTCCTCGCTTTTTCACTTCCTAGAAATATTTGCAAGCTTATTCATTTATGATAGGAGCAGTGACCCTCGGGTATTGTAAACCGAATATCCCTTTAACCCAGAAATATTCTATTTGTTGGCTCGCTAACCTCAATATCCTATTTGCTCTCATGAGCCTCCACAATTAACCTGGAGTCGTTCGACCACGAAATTCTGAAAAAGACATTGATAATGGCGTTGTTTTTTGTTTAGATACAGAGCGATAATCCATCTAGCTGATGCCGAGCCAACACATCAGGCAAGGCAGATGGAAACGCACCACCTTTCGGGTCTGGCTGGCAACAAGAGTCTCTGGGTACTGTGTGTGTGTGTGTGTGTGTGTGTGTGTGTGTGTGTGTGTGTGTGTGTGTGTATCCACACTTTGGCTTGGGGCCTTCAAGGCGTCTCGTAAGAGCTTGGGTCACTTGCCTGATTTTTGCTCGGGCTGAGTTCCAGGAGAGGATCTCCTATTGACGTTTTCCCGATCGACTCCTTCCTCAGTCGGCATCTAGTCCTGTGTTTGCAGCATCGCGCTGGACGCTGAATCTATATGCGAGTTTGTTTCGTCTCGATTTTGAGTATCAGGTAAAAAAAATACAAAGAGGATTGGATTCCTAAGAATCGGAAATAATCTCCACGATTTTACAGTCGTCTTTCACGACCATCTCATTTTCATTTAAATTGGAGCGTCACTGGACCCCTGAGGGGCACTGTTGACCATGCTGACACTCAGATTGGAGCTTGATTGCCCATCAGGACGTGTCACCACGAGCTCACTTACTCGAGCTCCGGTCGAGTGATGGGCGGGTGAGTTGACTGCAGGGATTTTAGGCTGATAGAGTGTCTGCTGTCTCTCTCTCTCTCTCTCTCTCTCTCTCTCTCTCTCTCTCTCTCTCTCTCTCTCTCTCTCACACACACACACACACACACACACACACACACACACACACACACACACTTGCACACGTATCCTACGACATAAACACACTAGCACTCATATACGCGACTATACGTAACTTATACTGCCGAGAGTATGTCGCTGTTTGATAATTCCAGACACCAATTAGCCTCTGCATAGGATCAAGCGTATACAAGGGAGCGCTTCGTGAATGCTCCACGCCAGACACAACGCTGAAGACTCGACTTACAAACCGACAAAGATTTGGGAGAAAAATACTGCGTTTGTGTGGTACCTTGGGACATTTCACGGGTCGGCTGGTGGCAGAGGGAGTCGATACAGAGACCCGGCCATCCTGAAAACAAGGCCTTGGGCTAAAGGAGATTTGTTGCGAAAGGCAAGACAAACTGCGGGTGAATTCGTGAGGGCGTGTACGTTAAATGAGGGGATGTGTACTTGGCTATGTATGCAAGTGTACATACATGTTCAAGGACGGTCTACACAACCCTTGGGCCCGCAGTAATAGGGTTCCTGAAGTGATGGACTCCAGGTTCACTGACGATGATAGAGACTCGCCGAAGGTGACTTTTCATTCGCGGTGTAGCATCTTCGGGACGGGAATCCGGGAAGACCTGTATGATACAGCTCATCTGGGACTTTCCTCCCATCTCCTACTATACCTTACTGTTTTTTCCCCACTGATCGCCTACCTTATATAAACTTGGACTCTCCAAATTCTTGGTACGAGTCCGTAATGTCCTCTCATCTTCAAGTTGAAGCTCTCTGTTTAGGAGACTAAACGTCCATTACACAGATGGTCAATCTGTTCTCTTACTTCTTTGGTTGCCCTTACATTCATCGTACTCATAGTCCTTGACCTTCGCAGCCACTCACTTGAAGACTTCTGAATTTGGTTTCAACTTCGATTCTTTGGCCCATAGCGTTGGCAGTGTCATCTCGCATCACTTCATCTTAACACATGCTTGTAGTCATCTCCTTAACGCAAAAGATCCTTCAGTAATCCATCCTCCAAAGGTCAATATTGACACTCAAGCCAATTACCTGAGCTACTGTTCCTCCTCGGGCGATGCTTCTGTCTCTGGTGAGCGTACAGTAGGGGATTTTTTTTTTTGGGGGGGGGAAAGAAGGCGCTTATTTCCTCCATCTCTAAGACGCAGTCTTTTATTATTTAACCCATGGTTTACACCCACACGTCCTTAGACTATTTGGGTAAAAGACCTGACAAGTTAGATCTGGAAAATCTCTTTTACATTCGAGTAGCGTTCACCTTTCACCTCCGCACGAAAACATTGCAGAAGTGCTCCTTCATCCAACGACAACCTCTCCTCCTCTACCACTAGTAGGTCGTCTGGCCTTTGGCTTAAAGTGTTGCTAATGACTTCCATCGTCCAACGTTTTCATTACATTTTTCGTTTTCGTCCCAGGTGTACAAAAGCTATTCTTACTGACAGAAAAGTTTCGGTTCTTTTCTTCTGTAATTCCAGCTTGAGTGACTTTGACATTCCCCTACTCCCTTGATGCGCCCCTTATTAATCCTATTGACCTTATTTCTAATATCTTATACATTCTGAATACAAAAGGGTATGGAGAAAACGGGATCCACTCTCGTGTTTTGAAATAGTGAGCTTCTGAATCAGCGCCCCGTGCTTGCTCGTCTGATTCGTTTCAAACAACAAGAACCTTTTCTTCATCATCTTGGAAGCAACAACCTTCCTAACCCCCAAGGAAGGGAGATCCTCCCATCCTTCTTGACTTCTGTTGTCTCCTAAATCACCGAATTCCTCCTCAACTCTCTTGCTGATCCTCTATATGGTTTCCACAAGGCGGGAGTAGGATCCGCGTGTGATTTCTTTTGCCGCATTACAAATGTCTGGTCATGCTCATTGGTAGAGTCTGGGGAATCCATTAGGGTAGCCTTTCGTGCAGCTTTGATCCTGCGTTACAATCAGGAGCAGGGGAATGATGTACTCCTCCGGAGCAGGAAGTAACTTTCGTCAACGGTGTAACCTCAAGAAGGCAAAGTCCGTAAAGCACACACACACACACACACACACACACACGCACGCACGCACGCACACACACACACACACACACACACACACACACGCACACGCACACCTTCAAACGTATTCATCTTATCTACTCATTTCAACTCGTACTTCTATCCTCAATGTAATCTGAATCACTTTTGGATAGATTCCATTTCAAGTCTCAGCTCGAAGCTCATTTTTGCAAAAGAGGATTCGCGAGAAGGGCCCAGGAGACAATCAGATCCCTGTGTAATCATTCCCTCCTGCTTAGACCGTGTCTATATATTCAGATACTCTCTCCCATCCCGCACAGTCTTGCGGTTCTCTGCAATACCTGATCTTCTTCCAGTGAGGCGAATCATGCTATGCCGATTTTATAAAGGGGAAAATGTGAAAATAGAAAAAAGAAAAACCCCCACATAATCTGCTGTGAATAAATCACAGGGAATTAGGCTACTGAATGCATTATTTTGAATAAACACAGCGTGGAACTTGTTCACATATTTGTTTAATTTTTTGAGTGAGGTTTAAAAGTGTCGCGTTTAGTGAGGAGAAATGAGTTACCTACGAACAGTAGCGAATTTTAAAGTTTATTCATATGTTTTTGTTTTTGTTAAAGGGTAGCTGTTTTTTTTGTCTTTTGAAGTAACTACCATGGAAATAAATCAGACGGATTTTTGACTTCCTATCTATTTGTGATGTCCTTCGAAAGTCTGCGAGTGTGTGTGTGTGTGTGTGTGTGTGTGTGTGTGTGTGTGTGTGTGTGTGTGTGTGAGATTTATGTTTATGTGTGAGAATGTGTGTGTTCGTTAGCATGCTGTTCTGTGTATGTGTAAGTGCATGTGTATATTCATACGTGCATGTGAATGTGTAATTGCCTATTTCTAATTACCTATTTGTACTGAACAGGGAGGGAGTGTTCCGCTCGCCCCCCCCCCCCCCTATCTTTTGAACATGAACAGCTTTCATTCGAGTGTAAACCAGGTACATATTTCATCACTCATTTTAATTCCATTTAAATTTTATACAAAAAAAAAAAGGCATTTCTTTTGACGCTTTCCGATGCGTTTCTCGCTTGATTTTATATGAGTGCTTCTGGTTATTCTTGCATCTTTCGAAGAAATGTTCTCTGTTTAACGCTGTCATATTCCGCGCACGCGCGCGAACTTGTGTGTGTGTGTGTGTGTGTGTGTGTGTGTGTGTGTGTGTGTGTGCACAAATATGTTATGTGTATGTCAGTGTGCCTGCAAAGTATAATCGTGTGTACGTTCATCTGTATATATATATGTGTGTACAGTATATGTCAGTATGTTATGTCAGTATGTAAATTCTAATTGTTTCACACATTTATGTCCATTAGCTTGGAATATGCACATTTTTAAACAGCAAACTTTTTCTATCATGCATTAATACTGACACACATTTATGGCTTGTGAAAAATAGTCCCTTTTTTCGATACGTTGTTAGTTAATGACACTGGATCTATATCATTAATGACACTGGATCTATATCATTAATGACACTGGATCTATATCATTAATGACACTGGATCTATATCATTAATGACTCTGGGTCTATATCATTAATGACACTGGATCTATATCATTAATGACACTGGGTCTTTATCATCATTGACACTGGATCTATATCATTAATATCTATATCATCAATGACACTAGGTTTGTACATTAATGACACTGGATCTATATCATCAATGACACTGGATCTCTATCATTAATGACACTGGATCTCTATCATTAATGACACTGGATCTCTATCATCAATGACACTGGGTCTATGTCATTAATGACACTGACACTGGATCTATATCATTAATGACACTGGATCTATATCATTAATGACACTGGATCTATATCATTAATGACACTGGATCTATATCATTAACGACACCGAGTCTACATCAGTCACAATGTTTGATCCACCATGACAATCGTTTAATGTCATATCACAACTGGGTTAGAAGCTGTCGTGTATATCAGAGACTGGGTAGGAGGACGATGATGATAGAGCATGAGGGTCGAAGTTCGGACGCATGAAGTACACCTTTTCGCGCCAGTCTAGCCAAGTGTTGAAGCTCCACAGGGGGCGTCTGGCCCCGAGAGATGGAGCGAATGACTCAATTCTAATTGTTGAAGGTCGCCACGACTCACGGCAAGTCGGTCTTGCCACGGAGGGAAAATTTCCAGCGGGGTTTTTTCCCCTCCCACCCGGTTCCAGGTCACGCCTCTGGAAATAATTTCCTCGGAGTGAGTGAGAGTACCAGGAGGCTGAGGCTGTAGAGGCCATGTTCCAGATGCAATATTCAGGAAGTCATATTCCGAAGGAGGGGCTTGAGTGGGGGGGGGGGGGTTTCCAAAGGCGCCGTAAACAAATTTTTTCCCGAGCTGAATTTACC